>NC_086319.1:338857546-338975046 GCF_036172605.1 Pelobates fuscus
GTACTAGCCGGTGGATATGTCTCGAGCTCCGCTGTGGCACACTGTCTGGAGGGATGATCTCCCACCACCGCAGAGTCTTAGATCCTGACTATTGGCCTTATCTGGGGATACACTAGGTAAAGGGGTTATGTATGGGAAGTGATGAGGCAGTACTCTATATCGTCTTCACAGACCCAGAATTCTAACCTCTACGTTGCTAACGGTTGACCCAATTTTCCTAACTCTGCTCTCATGGGATAGAGCATGCCAACTGTCTCTGCCTAACCTAAAGCAACGTCACACCTAGAATAGTCAGTGGTGCACCCATGTAAATACCTTGGGAATGTTCTGAGGTACTGCTCATTTACATATCTGAACCTGACAGCTGGGGACCTGCTACTGACCCACAAGATGAAGCTCGGATCTCCTGATCCGATATAGGTTAATCGTATTGCTCCTGTTCATATCACAACTTACTAGATACTAAAACTTTGTATACATGTCTTGCTAATGCCTTGAAAATTTTGCTCGTTTATCTGGCCTGCGAGCCAACTCTGTATTATTTACTATGCCTTAATAAACAGATTTACAAAAAAAAAAAAAATTTATTCATGTAAGTAATCTTAGGTGGTTTGAAAAGGGGTGCAATTGTTGTAAGCGTTCCATGGATTCCAGGTAGATCTAAATTTTGTTAGTTTCCCTAGTTTGGCTGAGGTAATTACTTCCATAAATTTGATCTCTTCCACCCTCTGAACCCACTCTCGGATCGAGGGAGCTTGAGGTTGTTTCCAGTACTTAGGGATGAGTTGTGAGGCTGCCATAGCAAGGTGGCAGAACAGGGTTTGTTCCAGCTTTGTGAGTTCTTGTGATGCGAGAAGGAAGATATAATATTCCGGATTACATGCAAGAGTTTTTTGGTATATCAGCTGTATGATCGTGTGAATTCTTTTCCAAAATTTGCTTATTATCGGGCATTGCCACCAGATGTGTGCATGATGAGCATTTTGAGTATCACATCTCCAGCACAAGTCAGGTGAGGTGTGGTAGTATTTGTGTAGTTTGGCAGGTGTGTTGTGCCAACGGGTTAATCTTTTGTAGTTGCATTCTTGGGCATGCGTTGAAATAGACGATTTATGGATAGTGATAAAGGCTTTCTTCCACTGAATGTTAGTTAAGGGAATTTGTAGTTCATCCGACCATTTCAGGGTGAAAGTAGGAGAATTCTGTGAGTGTGTTTCTCTGAGTATGGAGTGCATAGTCGAGAGGGTTCTAATTTTTGACGGGTGTTTGGTGCAAAGATTCTCAAATTCAGTAAGAGTTCTGTTCCCCAATGGCAGGGCCGGCGCGTCCATAAGGCGGCACAGGCGGCCGCCTTAGGGCGCACCGGCTCCGGGGGCGCAAGATTTCAGTGACCGGCAGGAGGGAAGCTCTCCCTCCTGCCGGCCACCATCTCCGCCCCCAGTGCGGCAGTGCTGCGATCAGGCGCTGCGAGGGAGCTCTAACCTCTCTGCTCTGCTCCCTCGCGCACTGTCTAGTGATGCTGCGGGAGCCGGAATATGACGTCATATTACGGCTCCCGCGGCATCAGCAGACAGCCCGCGAGGGAGCAGAGCAGAGAGGTTAGAGCTCCCTCGCAGCGCCTGATCGCAGCACAGCCGCACGCCGCCCAGCAGCCCCACTGGACCCCAGGGAATGATCCACACCAGCTCTCCAGGTAGGGAGGCTGGGTGGATATTATTTATGTATTAAAATAATTTGTGAATGTATGTGATGTGTCTGTGTGTGAGAGTGTCTGTTTGTGAGAGTGTCTGTGTTAGAGTGTGTGTGTGTGTGAGAGTGTCTGTGTGTCTGTGAGTGAGTGTGTGTGTCTGTGTGAGTGTGTGTGAGTGTCTGTGTGTATGTGTCTGTGAGTGAGTATGTGTCTCTGTGTGAGAGTGTCTGTGAGTGTGTGTCTGTGAGTGAGTGTGTGTCTGTGTGTGAGAGTGTCTGTGTGTGAGTGTGTGTCTGTGTGTGAGTGTCTGTGAGTGTGTGTCTGTGTGTGAGTGTCTGTGTGTGAGTGTCTGTGTGTGAGTGTCTGTATGTGAGTGTCTGTATGTGAGTGTCAGTGTGTGTGTGTGAGTGAGTGTCTGTGAGTATGTGTCTCTGTGTGTGTGCGTGAGTGAGTGTATGTGTTACTGTGTGTCTGTGAGTGACTGTGTGTCTGTGAGTGACTGTGTGTCTGTGAGTGACTGTGTGTGAGTGAGTGTCTGTGAGTGTGTATGTGTCTCTGTGTGAGTGAGTGTGTGTGAGTGTGTGAGTGAGTGTCTGTGTGTCTGAGTGTGTATGTGTCTCTGTGTGAGTGAGTGTGTGTGAGTGTGTGAGTGAGTGTCTGTGTGTCTGAGTGTGTATGTGTCTCTGTGTGAGTGAGTGTCTGTGAGTGTGTGTCTGTGTGTGAGTGTCTGTGTGAGTGTCTGTGTGAGTGAGTGTCTGTGAGTATGTGTCTCTGTGTGTGTGCGTGAGTGAGTGTATGTGTTACTGTGAGTGACTGTGTGTCTGTGTGTGAGTGTATGTGTGTCTGTGAGTGTGTGCGTGAGTGAGTGTATGTGTGTGCGTGAGTGAGTGTATGTGTGTCTGTGAGTGTGTGCGTGAGTGTATGTGTCTGAGTGACTGTGTGTGTGCGTGAGTGAGTGTATGTGTGTCTGTGAGTGTGTGCGTGAGTGAGTGTATGTGTGTGCGTGAGTGAGTGTATGTGTGTCTGTGAGTGTGTGCGTGAGTGTATGTGTCTGTGAGTGACTGTGAGTGTGTGCGTGAGTGAGTGTATGTGTGTCTGTGAGTGTGTGCGAGAGTGAGTGTATGTGTGTCTGTGAGTGACTGTGAGTGTGTGCGTGAGTGAGTGTATGTGTGTCTGTGAGTGATTGTGTGAGTGTTGCATGTGAGTGTGTCAGTGTATGTGTGTGTCTGTCAGTGTGTGTTTGTGAGGGTCTGTCAAATCAGTGAGAGTATCTTTGTCATTGAGTCTGTGTGTGACTATCAGTGTGTCTGTCAATGAGTGTCAATCAGTGTGTGTGTGTCAGATCAGTGAGTCTCTGTGTTTGTCATTGAGTGTGTGTGACTGTCAGAAGAACACTAAGGGACAGGGAAGGGAGGGGACCAATAATGGACGGGGAGAGGGGCTGGTTAAGAGGCACATAGGTGAAGATGTTATTTTTGAATGGGGGAGGGGGGGCGGAAAAATACATCTTCGCCTATGTACCCAAAAATCCTTGCACCGGCCCTGCCCAATGGCAAGAGGGATCTAGTGTTGATGAAGTGTTTCATCTGGTCGTAGAAGAAGAGTTGGACCCCGGAGTATTTATCAGAGCCTGTGAGTTCTTGCAAGGACTTAAGTTTATTCTCTCGTGTTGCGTCGCAAAGTTTCAGGAAGGGACCTTTGAATTGAAGGCCGAACTGTTTCCCTGTGGTGCCTTCGTGTAAGTAAGGGCTAAGAGTTAGAGGGTATAGTGGCGATGGATATGGTGCAATTTTTGTTTGCGTCCCCATTTTGAGCCAGATGTATAGTGATGCTGAGATTGTTGGATGTTTGTTGAATTTTCCCAAAAGTCGGTTGTCAATATGAATCCAAGGAAGTATGTAAAGTGGGATCTCAGTGAAATTATTCTCAAGCTCAACCCATTGGAGTGTGCTGGGATTAATCGTCCATTCGTAAATCCTTTGTAGGTGAGTCGCTCTATAGTAGTTGAATAAGTCTGGAAGATTTAGACTGCCTTGATCTCGTTTTCTTATTAGTGTCTGGTAGGCAAGCCGAGGAGGTTTGTGAGCCCACACAGAGAAAATTATTTTTTTCACTGACAAAATGTAGAACCTTAAAACCATGACTCCATTTTAGGTTCCACTATACCCTTGTGTAGACCTTCAATACAGACCCCCGGAAAGAAGAAATATGGTGGAAACAAAAATGAGCAAATGGTGCAAATTATCTCAAGGGTATGAGCATATAGGTTATAGGATATATGAAAGCAATTGTACTTTGTGTTTTCTCTCCCAAAAACTATTTTGCACCCACTTTTTTTTTTTAAGAGTATTCTCGCTCGCTCTCCAAGCACTTTTCTTTATTGGAACAGGTGTACTGGCATTCTATTGATTCTGCTGTTATGATACTGTAGTTAAATTTCATCACTCCAGTTTAGCTACACTTATCTCACTGGTATTTTGATGTCACCTACAGGCTGGAGCAACCTCTACATCTTCATTTTCTCTCCCGATTTAGCCCAAGGCAGGTATACCACATACTTAAGACAGCACTACTCCTTTACTACCTCCTCTTTGACCAGTAAATCCTTTATATACAGACAGCAAGCTTTGAGCCCTAGCTGTAATTTAATTTTTTTATTTTGAACCGTTGCTTTCACCTGAGATAAATAGGATTACACATTTAGGTCCATTTAGGCATTTATTGGTGGTTCCACTATTCTTACTCTAAGCATTACCCGTTGAAGCCTAGAAGTTGTCAAAAAGTTCCTTCACTTTATATGCCTCTGTATATAGTCCCATCTTTATTTTTTTTTTTCAGATTCTTTTGTAATATTGAAATAAAATTATTTTTGTTCATTTATATTATTTACTTTTCTATCCTTTTGGGAGCTCTGTTTGAGGCTCCAGGTTTCTTAATTTTTCATTGTTGATTGTTCACGGGTCAAAAAATGCCCAACCAGGAACTGTGTACCACACTCAGATGACTTCAAAGTAACCACATGAGAAAAAGATTCTTGCCAGTGCAGGTTTATTGAAAATAATGTTACATGTGATAAGGAACAAAATAGTATAAAAATAAGAGTCCCTACACCAGATAAAAACGTGTGTGTCAAGGGGGGGGGGGGAGGTGGGGGGTGAACTAAAGAAACACTGGACGTGTTTCGAGTCTCCTCAAGCTTTCTCAACACAAACAACTGTTTAGTAGATACATCCCTAATGAAAAAAATGCAAGAATTAAATGATGCATTTTTTAATTGGGGGTATTTAAAAAAAACAGCCTGCAAAAGCTTCAGATCTCTTGTTTGCTGCCTTTACAAGCCTTCCCCTTTGAACCCCACCCAGACTTTCTGTGGCTGTCCAATCACAGACTTCCAAATGCAGCTCAATGAGAAGTATTTGCAAGGCAGATTCTCTGGACACTTGCTGTCTCTTGAATTTAGCTCCATTGAACCAGACCTGTTGTCTGCTTGAGAGTCAGGAGGTTGTAACCAGGTTAATTTTTTAAAAGTGCAAATTTCTATTGAATTTGCACTTTTTGTAAAAAAAAAAAAGAAAAAAGAAAAGAAAAGAAAAAGAGGGCACAGGACACACCTAAAGCATTTCTGCAATGTAGTGTGCTTTAGGGATCCATAGAGTAATTTTAAGGATATTAAAAAAAATGGGCCTCACATGCTGTGACCACACAGACATAAGCATAAATGTTGTTATGGTTCACAAGAATCCATTACTTTTCGGATGTGGTATACCCAAGTAGCATGAACACAATTTAATTTATAAAAAAAAAAAAAAGAGTAAGTATGGTAAAAAAGTGCAGGAGACTACTCTGAAATGACTGCTTGTGGATTAATTTTTTTTCCCCAGAATAAAGAAAGTTACATTTAGAAAGGTTTGCCAGAAGGATCAAGTGGCTACATGTAAATCCACTTCATGGAAGCAACATGATGAAAGGTCCAGGGAGTAGTCACCACACTAAAAGAATCGGTGTTAAATATATCAGGTAGGAAAATGGGTTGGCCCATACGATAATTATAATGTAACTGGACAGAGAGGGGGTAACCCTCAAAAGTTTGAACAAGAACAAAGAGAGAGAACACTGTCCTAAAGAATGAAAACACAATAGTGAATATTGGTATCACAAGGGACGTTCCCAACGTCAAGTGTCACAATTATTCAAAATAATGTGCTCTAGAATATAAAACGTTTAAAAAAACCAATATTTTAATGAGTAACAGAAAAACGTTCCTAAGGTAAACTGTCCCCAGTGTATTTAATCCAGTGTATCGTGGCTAACTAGTAGCTGGTAGCCAGAGTAATGGATATAACACCTATGGGGGAGGGTTGGGAGGACAAAAAGACACAAAGTGTAGCAGAAGATGTGTTGCCACGATAAGTGTGATCCACTACACCAATACTCCCATAATAGTTAAATCTCTCACTAAAATGGTAAGCTTGTAGTGACAACCATTCAAATAATTTGTCGGTTCCAGTACAGGTAGTCTGGATGGACCGGGATGAGGATATACCTCTGAGAATCCCTGTGGTCCAGACCTTATAGCCAAACTATTAGCCAGTGTCAAAGCCTCAGTAGGAAATCACTTAGTGAATCTCTAGCGCTACAGGAAGTTAACCAAGTTATCCTGAGGTGGTCACTGTAATAATGTATTGTTATAGATACTGTGTTACAATGGGGATGATCCGTACAAGTGAGTCTAGCGGTCTCAGCAATTTCACAGGTGCTACGGTGAGCAGTGTAGCCCTTGGCACCACACCAAGATACTTTGGGGGGTCCGTATAGAGGGATAACTATTGCACGGATCATAGAAATCCTATTGATCCTGATAGTTCTCAATGCTACAGAAGTTTTGTTGGCTAGATAAGGAGTGTGGTAATATCTAGTCCAGCATAGGGTGATAGCTGAGAGAGCGCCATAGAGATACAAATCAAAGCCTTAGGATTGCTACAAAGTAGGAAAAAATGACTTCATGGGCATTTAGTCATAGGAAAGAGAGGTTTAGAAAGGGTTTGAAAGAACTTGCTGGTATAAAAAGTAAGTACTGGCAGAGAGTGGCTATAGTACCAGATGGTTGGCACCACAAACGGTATGGAGCTCAATACTGCTCGTCACTTACTACCATCAGGTAAGTATGCTGACGAAAGTGCAGAGAGCTTAGTAAAAGTGTGTATGTATATACAACCCCGGTCGCAATAGCACTCAATACTACTCGTCACTGTACTACCTTCCCGGTACCACGGTCAGTAATGCGAACAAATTGGTTTGCTCAAAAACCCAGATGAGTATCTTGACGAAAGTACTAAGAGCTTTGTCGGAATGTCTAGAGACCCGACGCGCGTTTCGCCCTGTTTAGGGGCTCGTCAGGGGAAAGGCACCAGTTTATTAGACAAGGAATACGACTGATGTATGATAGATTTAAGCCAGAGATCAAAGGAGATTTAGTCAAATGAATGTTTTTTTTACAGTAAGAACAATAAGGATGTGGAGTTCTCTGCCTGAAGAAGTGGTTTTATCAGAGTCTGTACAGATGTTTAGAAAGAAACAAGATGCATAATTGCACAATAACATAATATAATTATGAAAAAAAAAGACTGCCATTCTGGGGTCAAGAATGATTTTTCCCTCAGTTTGTTGCAAACTTGGAAATGCTTCAAACTGGATTATCTCTGTGCCTTTTTTTTGGATCAACAGCAAAATAAAAAATATGAGAAAGGCTGAACTTGATGGATGCCGGTCTCTTTTTGGCCTATGTAGCAAGAGAAGCTTTTTAACTATTTCTCAGTCCAGAAAAACGAGAAACAGGGAATCATACGTTTTGGGGATTTAATTAGCCTCCATGTAATATTCAAAAGCCCTCACCACTTCTAGAGTGCGGACTAATCTCTCCTTGCTATAAGTCAAATTCAGAAAAAAAGAAATAAGCCACCATCTCCTGATTGCAGAAGGAAGTCGAAACTACCTTAGGCAAAAAGAGAAATTACAGAGGACTTCCATATCAGGAAAGGGGAAGAACAGTGCAGACCAAAAAGCGAAGAAATCCTCATAGCCAAAAAGAAAACCTTCTGGGGGAAATGCTGCAGGTATAGCTTGTATTGGTCAGACTAGGTCAATTCTCCAAGCTCTTCTTGAAGGATTACTGCTCAAGCACATACAATCTTGGAGTGGTATAATCCGATATTTACATATTCAAGGAAACTTTTCAAAATAAAGGGCCTGATTTAATATTGTTGAATAAGCTTGTAAAATGATTTAATATTTTTGGATAAAAGTTTTTTTTATATATATCTATATATCAATATATATATATATATATATCAAAGTATAAAACAAAAACAGTCAGAAGTAAAAAGAGAAAGAACAGCAACCCCCCACAAAAAGACACACAAACAACTTGGCAAGAACATAGTTTTATATAAAATACTTTATTGTTTTTGAAAACATTTAAAAAAACAATTTTGAGCACTTTCCATTAAAAAAAACATAACTGAAATCCTACTGCAATTTTAAACTACTGTAGTTTCAGCAGTACAACAGACAACAAAACGAGGGGAAGGCGGTAATCTGTATTTTTTGCAGAGTATGTAAATATGAAAGGGGATTTTTTTTGTAATGTGCTGCAGACAACACACACATTATGCTGTATCTATACAGAGACTTGTATGCAATGCATACGATCTTCCTTTCATAGTCCAAAGGTCTAAGTATTGCAGCTTCTTGCAAAATTATCGTTTCATGATGTACTATCATGATAAAAAAGGGGATTTCATTTTAAAAACACCAGAAAAGAAATAATAAAAAAACAAAACAAAGAAAAAAACAACCTAAAAAAAAACCAAAAAAAAAAAAAAACACATTTAACAACAACTAAGCTGAATCAGTAAACATAAAAAGGGAATTAACCTGTGAATAACTATGCTTGCCTGGTCAACACAGAACAAGAATTTATTACAGCAAAAAAGTGGTTACAGGAATATAGCGAGACTGTACAAGGTAAATAACACACATGCACATTGTGATCATGTATTAACATGGTGAAGCAACTAAACGCAATTTCTTCCTGCTGTAATATTCTCATGTTAGAGAATAAGAAATAGATATATCTCACTGAGATAAATGCACATTGCTACATAAGACAATTGTATCTGTCATTTTTATGACATTTTGCTTTTTTTTTTTTTCCTTAATAGAATGAAATTCATAACAATTATTTTATTTATTTTATTTACTCTGGGGCGAAATAATTGCATTTATCCAAAGAGAGGTGCCATGCCACAGGTTCAAACAGAAATTTAGTGCAATATATGAACCCGAGAACGTTTGTCTGATTAACCATTTCCATTGCGCAAGGTGCAGGAGGAAATGTGAATCTCCTTTTTTCGCTTCCAGGCAGTGTAAAAAGGCATTAATTGGAGAGAATACATGCCTTCACTGAAAATGTTTAAAGTGTTTGCTGCAATACTGTACATATGTTGCATTGGCAACATGTTTGCCTTCAATACTAGTTCACGATTAGTAAAGTTAATTAACCCGTTTACTGCTAGAGAAACCTATACCACATCAACGCAGCACACCACTACACACCAATCTAGCAGTAAAAGGATTAATACATATACGTATATATATTCATATTTTATATTTTTTTTAAACAGGAGAAAGCGTGAATTATTAACATGCAAATGTCCTCAACAGTTTTTATTTTCTTCTTTGTTTAACAGGTTGATGTAACTGGCCTGCTAAAATTATATTTAAAATAAATCAAATTTAACTTTGGGTTTCTTTTTTTTTTTCCTTCTTTTTAATACTTTGGTATGCAATAGTGCTCCATCTCAATGTACAGTAGTAACAAGAGCAGGTATTTAAAAAAGAAAAAAAATTTAAAATACCAGCAAACACATAAAACGGCCAAGTAAACTTACTGTCACATACAAGTTTACAAAGCTCTGAGTTGGCTTTAGCACCTTTTGGTAAAAAAAATAAAAATAAAAAGTTACAATGTTAATTGTTGCTTTTGCATCTTTAAAAAAAAAAAAATTTTAAAACGACAAAAGCTGGCGGAGATAAAACACAATCATATTTATTATGCTATACAACTCGAACTTCCATTAGACTTTAGGCTGGGCTGGGATTTTGGGATAGGTCAGTGTTCAGTTTTCTGAGTCTTCATCGTGGACAGAAAGTAAGTTTATGAAGTGCTGTTGAAGATAGCACAATGGTTTAGGAAGTTTTCACATACCCAAGCTTGCACACACAGCTAAAATTGGTTAACATGCATTTGTTTTTGTTTTTCCTTGGATTTAAACCTTCAGTGACCGCTTCTTAATTCTGAATGACATGTTTGATTATAAAAAAAAATCCTTTGTAGTACACTGTCCACGTTGGTAACTAACAGCCACCTTAGCCTCTGCATACGTTAAGAGAAGAATGTGACAGAGAGAAACTACACAGGAAAGATATTCCTACGAGCTACATCCGTGTCCTAAAAGAACTTCCTTATCACCCTAATTAGAAAAGGAGGGTAGTCGCCTCTCTGCATGCAAGAATAGTAGGTAAAACGGATTAAGAAATCGCAAAGACAATTTGTAGAGTCCCATTTCTAGCTCGCTCAAAAAAAAAAAATTAAAAAAAAATTGTTAAACAAAAACATGCAACAAAAGACACACTTTCTAATATGTACAAATATTAGAAATCTCAGTGCTTAACATTGGTTGCTGATCCAATCAAGGCGGACAGGATCTTGTAGAGCATCCACAACATCAACAGGATACTCCCATCAAACCCTACTCACGCTTTTCAAACGTAATGTATCCTTACATCACCGGATAATATTCTTTTTTTAATGTTTTTGCTCATGTGGGGAAGAAAAAAAAAATCCATCAGAAAAAAAAAAAAATCTTGTAAAATGCCACACGAAGTTAAAAGTTAAAAAAACATAAAAAAAAAAAATATATATATATATATATATATATTAGTGCACTTTTTTTGTTATAATGTAGGTGTCATTCATGGTCATGTTTCCTTAACAAGAACAACCTTCCTTTCTTTTGAATTGGAACATGTCACAAACAATATGGTATTCGTGTGGATACCGAGCTACCATACTCAACAAGCCAAGAGGGCAGTTGTTCATTGTTTATGCCACAAAGACATCAGCAGTTCTTATACAGAGTATTGTCAGCAACAGCATGTTCTACAGTCTAAATTTTTATAGATAGAATAAAAAGAAAAAAAACAAAACAAACAAACCATGTTTGTTAGTGTAACTGGCTATCAATGACCATCAGCTGAAGTAAAATCGCAACAGATGGGCAAAAACTGATTTTTTTTTTTTTTTTTATGGACTTAATACTGGCTCATTAACTGCCCAAGTACTGCAGATATATGACTAGCATGTCAAGAACAGATGAAAGACAGATAACTTGTGCAGCAAACCTTTTTGAAAATCTCATAATTAGAAATGTTTCTGCTGCGGGAGGCACTTCCATTAAGACAAATACAAAGTCTGCCTTTTTGATACAGTGTGCTACATTTTAGTACAAGATTAACCCAACATTTCAACTGTAGGATGATCCTTGCTTTCCATCCATTCAAATCCAGGTGAGGTCATGGAGTTAATAGATTCATTACAGATCTGCTGAAACAAAGGGTCATTATTCAGTTCCTCCAGTGTAGCATCGTCATCCTGTCCGTGTTGTCGACCAGGATCAAACAACAGATTTGGATCTAGAGTGTTCAGATCATTGATGCTGCCTGAGAGATCAGAAGACAACCGAATGTCACTGGAGAAATCAGAGGCATTGTTCAAATCTGAAGCCACTTGAACTACAAGCTGCTGGTTGGTTTGGAGGCCATCTCCATCTAAAAGGACCTTGACGGTGCTGTTGAAATCAAGTTGTTGTTCTCCAATATCAGATTGTGCTTGGCTGTCTCCAGAAGTAAAAGTCATCTGATCAGTACTGCTGTTTTTTGTGAGGTAAGCTGGTGTTTGGAATTCATAAGCTGAAGTGCTGGAATTCATCATATTTTGTTGATTGGCACCAGAAAACATGGGCGATGTTTCCAAAATCTGAGTAAGATTCATTCTTGCAGTATAATTAGAAGGCATATTGTTTATTCCCAATCCCCTAACAGCATCGTCTCGATCAGAATCCAGTTTACTTAACAAAACGTGGGTGATGTTTTGTGTATTACTATTACTTTGTTTCTGCAGAGACGGGAAAGCAGTCTGCATCATTACCGTCAGGGGGACTGACTGACTCCTTTGAGCTATGGTATTGGCACTGGTATCTGGTTGGACATTAGTAAGCATGCTATGAATATCTGGTGTTATAACGTTTCCAAAAGTAGTCGTATTAGATCGGGGCGCATTAGAAACAGGGCAATTTGTATTTCCACTTAAATTACGTTGGCGGTGAACAGCTGGGCTCACACTGCGGCACCTGAAATTGTTGTTTCCAGATGCATTTGTTGATTTGTTGTCTAAGGGAGCAGGGACTGCAAAGCCTTCTTGTTTGTTGGTACTACTTACAGAGGACAGCTGATGCTGTATTGGTGACACTGGCGTCAATCGGCCAAAGTGATTGTCATGGTTTCTGGATTGAGACTGATAGGATTGACCAGGCACTGCAAATGCATGTGGCTTTCTGAAACTGTCCTCTACCAGCTCTTTATAACTTGGAAGAATACTATGACTAGAAACGGATGGATTTCCAACAGCACTATAGCCATTATTCATCCACTCTAACTTGGTTTTGTCTGGGTGAGTAGCCATAGGCCTCTGCATTGGTTTCACTGGGCTACTTGAGACAATGCTAGCATCATGATAAGAGTTGCTGGAGCTTATAGGTGTGAATGCAAATGGATTTCTGCATTCTACTGGACTTGGAGGAACACTACTGCTGCAGTTAGAATGTGGTGTTCCAACTGGTGTATGTCGGCTACTTCCTAATGCACTATCTACAGGTGTAGTCTGAGCTAATCGGGAGCATGGGCTTTCTCTGGACAAACTCTGAGAACCAGAAATCATTTCTGATGTTGGTGTTGGAGTTAAGGTAGGAGTAGGTGTTGGGGTTGGAGTGGGTGTATGAACTGGAGTTCCACTGCTATGTACTGAATGATAGAAATGGGAATTACTTGAATGAGTGGGGACGGGTGTACCATGGGTGGCTGTGGCTTGACTCTGGAGCACCATTCCTAAACTTCCATAGTTCTGAGAATTGTTCATTGCCATTTGCTCTTCCATGAGCACCAATTCCTCAACAATGCTGTCCTGCGTGAGGTCATCATCAAAACAAAAGAAGTTCTCACTTGTTGGAGGATCTGTCAGATCCGAACGCTGAGGTAACTGGTTAGAAGAATGTGCTTGTAGCTGATTCAATGACGAATCTTCGAGTTGCTGGCTGTATGTGTCCTGCTGTAATCCTTCGAAGTCTGCTTGCTCCCACACAGACTTTTGCAGGTTCTCAGCATCCGAAGTTCCAGGTATGTCCATAACACCAATAGTTTGAGACTGCTCACAATTTACAGATGTAAAATCTGAACTTTCAACAATTTGCTGCCATGCATTTTGATTAAAGGAGTTTTCTGCCTTTGAATCACTGACAAACTTAAACACACTACCCTCTAGCTTTACTTTAAAATCCTGAGACGTAACCACTAGTTCTTGCTGTGGATCAGTGCTCTTTTCAACAACACAACTCAAGGGATAATTTGTTACCACGGTGGCATTTCCTTGTGGAGTCCCTTTGCTGGGTACTAAAGTAACCGCTATGGCATCACATTTTGTTGACAGCGATTTAGGAGTTTTCTTCCCGCTAAGACCTCCTGGCTTTGGACATTCTGCAGTTAATGATAAGTTGCCAGTAAGTGATTTTTTCGCTGGTGGTATTTGAGAGTCCTGTGAAGTACTTTGCAATCGTTTTCTTGGACTCTTATCACACAATCTGATGTCTTTTCCAGCTGGGTCAATATTAGCAATAGGACTTGAGTGATTGTTAAATAGATTTTGGGGTGTAACACATAAAGTCAGAGTTTGATTACTGCTGGCTGGAGAAGGAGATGTTCCTTCGAAGGAACGGCTTTTACATTTGGTCCTTGTTCCTTCAGCTCGCTGATCAAGGGCTTTGATAGTCTGCATTTCACGTGCAGCATCTTGGGAAGATTTAACACTAATACTATCCTGATTGAGTTTGTGCGTGAAAGACATAACAGGCGTAGCTCTTCTAGATTTAGAACCCTCAAGGGTCTCTTGGCACTGTACTGAATTCTCCTCTGTCTGTATCTCAGGTTCTGTTTTGACTTCCACGAATGATGCAGAAGGTGTGCCCATCCTAGGCACAGGAGACTGTAATGAAACAACAGAACCATTTCTGATATGAGGAACAGTCCTTGTATCATCTGGTGTACCCGTACTGCTACTCACAGAAGGGCTTTGTTTCAATGGAGTGCCAGCATTGCTAGGAGCAAGAGATATTGTAGTCATTTTCACTACATTCAGTGAGCTAACATGTGGAGCTGGAACCACAGTTTTGATTGGGCTACTTGTAAAAACCACAGTGGTGGGTGAACGGATCGTCAGAGCATTAGAAGTGGCTGGCTTAGGCAAGATCTGAGGGTAGCGATGTCGAGCAGACCGATCACCGACAGGACTGGCTGGGATATTTTGGGGAGTCTTTGGCGACTGCTTTACAGACTGCATGTGCTGAGTGACCACCTGCACGTTCAATGGTAAAACCTTTCCGTCTGATGAACCCACGGGACTTGGTGAGGTCACAAGTGGCCTGTTTCTTTGTACCTGTTTAATAACAAACAAAATCATTAAGTTACAATAAGAAACAGTTATAAACACAACATAGCATAATGTTGGGGGGGGGGAGGAGGGATTGTAGGCGGCGCGCAAGGGAGCAGTACTCTGCCTGCAGCTCCTCTCTGCTCTCTCGCGCGGTCTAATGATGCCAGGAGCTGGAATATGACGTCACTCCGGCCCCGGCATCATTACAGAGAGCGCGAGGGAGCAGAGAGGAGCTTCAGTAAGATTGCTGCTACCCCGCACACAGAAAGACCGCAGCCCGACTGAACCCCAGGGAAAAACCCACTCAACTCTCCCAACAGTAACAAGGCTGAGTGGGTTTCAATTAAAACAAAAAGAGCCTTCCAGAGTGAGTGAGTCGGTGTGTGTATGTGTGTGTGTGAGAGCCTGCCAGAGTGAGTGAGTCAGTGTGTGTATGTGTGTGAGAGCCTGCCAGAGTAAATGAGTCAGTGTGTGTATGTGTGTGAGAGCCTGCCAGAGTAAATGAGTCAGTGTGTGTATGTGTGTGAGAGCCTGCCAGAGTAAATGAGTCAGTGTGCGTATGTGTGTGAGAGCCTGCCAGAGTAAATGAGTCAGTGTGCGTATGTGTGTGAGAGCCTGCCAGAGTGAGTGAGTCAGTGTGTGTATGTGTGTGAGAGCCTGCCAGAGTGAGTGAGTCAGTGTGCGTATGTGTGTGAGAGCCTGCCAGAGTGAGTGAGTCAGTGTGCGTATGTGTGTGAGAGCCTGCCAGAGTGAGTGAGTCAGTGTGCGTATGTGTGTGAGAGCCTGCCAGAGTGAGTGAGTCAGTGTGTGTATGTGTGTGAGAGCCTGCCAGAGTGAGTGAGTCAGTGTGTGTGTGTGTGAGAGCGTGCCCGCCAGAGTACGTGTGCCCGCCAGAGTACGTGTGCCCGCCAGAGTACGTGTGCCCGCCAGAGTACGTGTGCCCGCCAGAGTACGTGTGCCCGCCAGAGTACGTGTGCCCGCCAGAGTACGTGTGCCCGTCAGAGTACGTGTGCCCGCCAGAGTACGTGTGCCCGCCAGAGTACGTGTGAGTCTGTCTGTCAGTGTACGTGTGAGTCTGTCTGTCAGTGTACGTGTGAGTCTGTCTGTCAGTGTACGTGTGAGTCTGTCTGTCAGTGTACGTGTGAGTCTGTCTGTCAGTGTACGTGTGAGTCTGTCTGTCAGTGTACGTGTGAGTCTGTCTGTCAGTGTACGTGTGAGTCTGTCTGTCAGTGTATGTGTGAGTCTGTCTGTCAGTGTATGTGTGAGTCTGTCTGTCAGTGTATGTGTGAGTCTGTGTCTGTCAGAGTGTGTGTCTGTGTCTGTCAGAGTGTGTGTCTGTGTCTGTCAGAGTGTGTGTCTGTGTCTGTCAGAGTGTGTGTCTGTGTCTGTGTGAGCCTGTCAGAGTGTGTGTCTGTGTGAGCCTGTCGGAGTGTGTGTCTGTGTGAGCCTGTCGGAGTGTGTGTCTGTGTGAGCCTGTCGGAGTGTGTGTCTGTGTGAGCCTGTCAGAGTGAGTGTCTGTGTGAGCCTGTCAGAGTGAGTGTTTGTGTATGTGTGTGAGTCTGTGCCTTTCCGAATGAGTGTGTGTGTGTGTGTGTGTGCGAGCTTGACCATGTGCATGCAAGCCTGTTGTCAGAGTGAGTGTGTGAGCCTGTCAGCATGAGTGTGTATGTGAGTCTCTTAGAGTGTGTGCGTGTAGGCACCTGCCCCCTACGATCGCATGTGGAAGAGGTTTTACACACCTTTTTTCCCACGACTGTCAGTGTGCCAGTTTTGCCACTGCTGGTCCCACCTCCATAGCTGAGATTATCAATCTTTATGATCTCACCTAAGCCAATGCTTTCCCTTAGGAAAGCATTGGGAGAATTTTGTGCATGCGGAGCAAATGTGCCAATCCGCATCTCCTTACAGAGATGCACTGAATTAATGAATCTCTACAAGGAACATTCAGTGCCTCAATGCAGAGCTTGGAGACCGTGAACATGGAGGCTGCACGTGGTGTAGTGACCCAGAACTCTCTAGTGGCAGTTTGAGTGACTGACACTAGAGTTGTTATTAAACAGCAATGTAAACACTGCCTTTTTGCTGAAAAAGCAGTGTTTACACTGAAATGCCTGCAGGGACAGGCTATACACACCAGAACAACTACATCAAGCTGTAGTGGTTCTGGTGACTATAGTGTTCCTTAAATCACATTATTTATCCAGCATTAGCCAAACCTCACCTGGCTGCGACTCACACACAGTCTGCTTACACATTTCCCAAATTTTATTTTAGAACTTCTTATCTCCTGCTCTGTACACTACCTACATTAGCCAACTTTGTGAGGTTACATTCAATTAACAGAGCAGAAGACAAACACTTCTAAAGTAAACACGTCACATGATTGAATTTTGTTTTTATGCAGGCTGTGTCAGTCACAGCCAGGGGTGTGTGACTAGGGCTGCATAAACAGAAACAATAGTGACCTAATTCCTAAATGGCAGACAAGTAAGCAGCAAAACTGCAGGGGCATGATCTATACACCAAAACTGCTTTATTGAGCTAAAGTTGCTTTGGTGACTTTTACGTGTCCCTTTTATGCCCATGTTCTAAAATATACCTAAGGTGCTGTATAGTGGAGTGTAGTATACCGTGAGTCACCAGTTTTACAAACAAAATATAAAAAAAATAATAAAAAAAAAAATAATAATGTAAAAGTGACTTTACTCTAAAATATATTTCATTAATTGCTGAAGGAGAAAAAGAAAGCACATTTGGAGTTCCTGTGCTCACTTGTACAAAACTGCAAACTTATGGTTATTCACATCTAGTGACCCAAAGCAGCCTACACATTAGCAGAAATACACAACATACACTATACAAATCTCAATAGAGTAAAGTTACATGTTGATATTTTGAGATTATCCAATAAAACAAAATCGATATGTCGATACACTTAAGATTAGTCAATTAGCAATCCATCTGTAGATAGAATAGGAAAGCCTGGGAACTTGTTCCCAATGGTGTGAAATGTGACAGATCAGTACTGGGCACCATGCAATGATGCGTTGTGAACATTGGGGTTTCACGAGCCTGTCTCATTATGGCTGCACTAGAAGAACAACGGAGAATCATACATGTCAAAAGGATTATGGAGATTTGGCAAGCACAAATCTTCCTTTGCCTCAGTCCTCAGACCATCTTACTGCATGGCAGCTGTCAATCACTTGGACAGAAAATGAGGAAGGGAAAGTTTCACACTATTGCGTCCCGAGCTGAAGGGTGGACTTTGGGTATCATCTAATCCACTACTGTTTAAAATATGGTTTAACGAAAATAGGAAGTATTTCATCCACAGCCTACTAGCATCAAAACCACATTAATAAGTGTCCCTTTCAAAAAAACATTATTCAAACAAATATCATAATGCCAACAAGAAAAAATGGCAAGGTCAAGAAAATTACAATATAGAAAATTGCAATGATATTTATTATCCAGGAGTGAGGAAAAACATAGAGCTAGGTAAGGCTCTATATAACAAAACAAGAGGAGTGGGGTAGGTCACAGTTTGCTATAGGGATTAGTAATTCTTGGGGCACAATACATTAATGTGGGCAAGGAGCAATGTAATGTAATTTGTGATGAAAAAAATATTTGTGCATTTTTACAATTCCTAGCTCCAATAAGACTTGTTTGATTAAAAAATAATAACAATAAAAAATAATAATAATAAAAAAAAAATAACAAAAGGTAATTACCGGAATTGGGCTCGGGACCGCTGCCACTACAATACCAATAGGCTGAGGGGAAAGGATGGCAGGACTCCCATTACAGATACTGTGGATTCCATTGTTAGCCGTTCCGTCTGCTTTCTTCACTTGCAGTTCCCCTGGCAAAGGTGATTGAAGCTTCTGCTCCTGCTGTTTTTTCTGGATTTTCCTCTGTAACTGTTGTTTAGCATCTACAGGAGAAGCCAGGGTCTTCACTTGGGGGTGGTATATATTACTTTCAGACATGGGGACAAATGCAGACGTCTGGGTAATTCCTTTTAATCCTTCAAACAAACAAAACAAAACAAAAAAAAGCTAATTAAATAGAATTAAAAAGACACAATACAGAAAAGTGTGAACAACCAAGCAAGGCTTTAGCAAATATTAACCATACAATGTTTCTCGTATGTACTCTTGGGAGAAACAGGGTAAATGCCTTTCTGCACAAAAACAACTATCACCCATAACCCTGCAAGTGTAATTATTGCAGTTTTTCTAAAGCATTGAATAACGCTTTCTTATGGGGAGGTCTAATGGGCGCGCGCAGCCATTGCCACGCATGCAACATTAGGTCTCCCCCACCGGCTGACGTCGGGGGAGCCTGACCCAGCGCCGAGGGACATCAGCGCTGGATTCAGGTAAGTCACTGAAGGGGTTGTAACATGGGATGGGGGGTATGTCAGGATTCTGCAGTGCCAGGAAAACGGATTTGTTTTCCTGGCACTGGAGAGTTCCTTTAAAATGTTTAGCTTTATACTGCATTAAAAAGGAGAAAGTCAAGTACACCATGAAGTGTTCTCTTTAACAGGCTAAGGCACTACTGGAGGAAAATAAATGTTAAAGTAGTTTGTCTTTTTGCTCACCTCAATGTTGGGAGATAAGCAGTAAGTTGCCAAAATCTTACAAACAATATTAATACACGGTTTGCATACAACATTACAGAGACTGTGTTATATGTGTCTTATACACTGAGGTGAGTATTTTTAGGTTATTAGAACGCTGGGGTCGGTACATCGTATACAATCTGTTAAGTGGCCTTCGTGTGGGGTGGCCGTATGTCACGTTGTCAATTGCAAGGTTCTACAGTGACCGTGTGACTCTAGGTGTTCTGTGGCTAGAGGTTGAGTGTGGGGGTCATTAAAAGTAAAATAAAATTTAAAAAATGTATGTTTGATGGTTAGGAGGAAACCAAAACGATTATGATTAGAGTAGTATTGGTTTGTGGGTGTCGCTAGAGCTAGTCTATCCTCCGGAGCCTGACCTTATGGGCTTGGCATTTGTCTTTGGCTGTGGGATAGTAGACTTATAGCTGCGGTAATTTTACGCCCCTGGGTGTTGCTTGAGCTGTTGGTTGGTCGTCTGGGTTGTAGGGGTGGGGGGTTGAGGAGCTAAATTCTAGCCTTAGTGGCCCTTTGCTGAGGTGTATGGACTTGTGTAAGTCAAGTGTCTGAGAGCGTGTAACAAAGCGAACAATAAAAACGTAAATCATTGCGACTGTTCAGGTTGCGGCTGCCTTGTAGGTGGCCGCCGGGACAAAAGAGGTAACTTTCATTTCCCAGGTATGTGGTAGCGCTGAAGTGCCGCGTTAGCCGGGCCTGGATAAAGAGTCCTGCGGGAGGCCTAGGACCTCTAGTAGAGCGGCTGCCTCTGTCAGATCTCGAACCACATGGGTAACATCGCCCTGCAGGACCTGTAGCATTCGTGGGGAGCGCCATCGATATCGAGTGTCTCTGTTGCGGAGCAATGTCGTGAAGGGTTGCAGGGATTTTCTCCATTTAAGTGTGTCTCCAGAAAGGTCAGCGTACAAAGTAAGCACCATGCTCTCAAATTTGTATGGCGACGTTCCCTTCAGTGCCGCCATGACTGCTGCCTTATCCCCGTTGCAGGTAAAAACGTATCACGATGTCAAATTAAATAAAATAAATTTTATGAAAAATTCATAGATTGTGTTGGAATTTAAGAAGAGATCATAATACAGTCTTATAGTGAGACATAAAGCAGACAAAAAGGCAAAGCTTCTGCTGTCAGCTACTGACAACTGTGGGAGTCAGGCTTCTTTTCACATCCATCGGAAAGAGGTGGTCTACAAATGATCCCGTGGCCTTGCAGGAATCTCCTAAGATAAAGAGCTGCGTGAAGTAAAAGATGGCAGCGCCCACAAAGTAAAACTTCAGACCTTTAGGTCCAACCCTGGGTCACTTCACACAAAATGGGGATGTCAGCGTCTGTGGTTTTTGCAATTTAGCCTTAAGGGGGGACGAGTGGATCAATAAAAAAAAACTAATGATTAGATTTTATTTTTATATGTTACTAGAAAAAACTAAATAAAAAATTTAATTTAATGCAGTTTCTAAGGGATACAAATAATTTTTCTGCACAATAGGTCCACTTTACAAGCTTCATACCTCTAACGGAGGTTTAAATCATGTCAGCTCAATTAAGTGGTTTTGGAATATATATTGAGTTTATATCCTGCCAATGCATTCTCACTGCTGAATTAAAGAAACACTATAGTGTCAGGAATACAAAACAGTATTTCTAACAATACAGTGTCACTTTGCCTCCTGCCCCTCACCCCGTGGCAATGACACTGGATCAATCTCCGCCTCCTTCGACATCACCACGATGGGGTAACAATGTGCAAGTGCACATTTGCCTTCATCATAGGAAGGTATTAATTCAATGCTTTCTTATGAGGATTTCAAAGACACTGGACGTACTCGTGCAACGTGCGAGGATGTCCAGTGTCGTTTCAGATATAAACTCTGTAAAAGAGCAAGAAACTTCTCTAATGGCTGTGTGACTCTAGCCACACCTCCCCTGGATGCGACTCACTCAGCCTCCCTACACACTTCCTGAAAAAAAAAATCTGTTAACTTGTCCCTATCTTGTGGTGAGCCAGTAAACAAAGTGTTAATCACGGCATGTGTCAGGCTATGTGAGATTAAAGCTTTCATAAAAAGCTTCCCTGGAAGAGCCAGAAATAAGAGAAGCATAGGTAGACTATTTTTATCAGTTGAAACATATTCAGCATTTAATTAATAATGATTTATAATGTTATTTTTATTTCTAATATATATTTCCGTAGCTTCCAAAAGTGCTCACTATGTACATGCCTTTTCAATTTATTTTAGGATAATATTTCTTCCTCTCTTACTTTAAAACTGCATTTTAAAGGAGGGAATGCCAACACTTACAGACACGCACTGGCTTTCGGCACTAACTGCTCTTTCAGGCCTCACCTCCTGCTTTTCACACGTGGAAGCGCATAAAAAGGTGATATACAGATGGTACCTCACACCACAGAGACTACACCAGATATACCCCAATACAAGCCCAAAATGCTAGAGATGCTTGACAGACATAGGCAACATGATGCACATATGGTGGGAGTGTAAAAAGATCTCACCGCTCTGGACGCAAGTCCACTTACTCCTGCAACAATTAATTCACCATAAAGAACCCTTGGCACCGACATTAACACTCCTATTGATCTTCCCTACCCAGATAAAAAGATAGCTTCCCTAGTAATTCTAGCAGCTCGACATCTAATAGCCCAAAATTGGAAAGCCACTAGGTGCCCTTCCCGAAATGAACTGCTAGATAGGATAACTCACTATTATAACTATGAACTACTAGCTTCCACCTCCCACGCGCACAGAGCACAGACTGTAATGGTCTGGAAACCGTTTGTAGAGCTGATTCACTGAACCACATCCACTGACGACGCGACTAAGGGAATCACTCCCCAAACATCACAGGTCTTACGAAATATCACCACTTCCACGTTATATGAGAGGACGCCCTGGACCTCTGAACACGGTTACCTATTGTCCCCACTGTTAATTTTGCTTTAAATCGAATGGTGTATATCTACTTGTATGGGAGTTGGCTATGATTCTGGGTACCAATGTTTTATCACCTTGCTGTATCACCTTGTAATATCTGAGTAACTATGCCGCCAAGACTGTTTATATTGACTGCCTTGATTGTATTGGTCCCTTTCCCCACCCTCTTCTTTATTCTGTACCCTTCTACCCCCCCCCCCCCACCCCCCCCCCCCCCCCCCCACGTGCCCACTTTGTGTTGTGGCTGCGACCAGCCGCAAAACAGGAAAGGTATTTCCTGTCTGATTTTTGTCTTTCCTCCCACGGTCGATCGCGTGCTCCTTCCCTCCTGTTTGCAGTGCCAGAGGAGTGTCTGGCCTGCTTGAGCAGAGAAGAGCAAGGATGGACTGGAGGACGGGCAGCTCATCTTAAGGTAGGGGAAGAGGGGTGTGGGGGACGTTCCTGTGTAGTGTGTTCAATTGGGAAGGGGGGCAGTGTATTAATTTGAAGGAAGGAGGGGGCAGTGTATTAAATTGGGGGAGGGAGGGGGCAGTGTATTAAATTGGGGGAGGGGGGCAGTGTGTTAAATTGGGAGGAGGGCAATGTATTCATTTGGGGGATGGAGGGGGACAGTGTATTGAATTAGAATGCTGGGAGGAGGGACAGTGTATTCAATTACAGTGGAGGGAGGAGGGGTAGTGTATTAGATTAAGGGACAGTGTATTAGATTGGATGGAGGGGGGGCTATGTATTGGATTTGTGGGCAGTGTATTAGAATGGGGGGGAGGGGGCAGTGTATTAGATTGGGTCTGCATGGAGACACTGAATGCTCCCCATGGAGATGCTGATTGGCTGCACAGTGTTTTGCCACACATGCACAATAGCCTTCCAATGGTAAAGCATCGGATTGGCTGATATCATCAAGTTTGATGATCTCAGCCAAAGCAGCTGTGACCAAAGTATCCAACGATTTAATTGTTGCTAAATCTCGTCGTCATTACTCTATCCTAATTCTCCTTGATCTCTATGCTGCCTTTGACACTGTTGATCATCAACAGCTTCTTCTCATTCGCCGTAATCTCGGTCTATGGGATACTGCTCTCTCCTGGTGCTCCTCCTACCTCTCCCAGTGCTCTTTCAGTGTTTCTTTCTCTGGCTCTGCCTCTTCCACCCCTCCCTGCTGGCGTTAGCTCATTGAGCAGGGCCCTCAACCCCTCTGTTCCTGTGTGTCCAACTCGTCTGGTTACAACTACAGGTTTGTTCGTCCACCCACTGTAAAGTGTTGCGGAGTTTGTTGTCGCTATATAAATAACATAATAAAAATATGCAGATGACACACAAATCTACTTGTCCTCTACAGATCTCTCTCCGCTCATCTGGACTCTTGTCTCTGATTGTCACTCTGCTATTTCCAACTGGATGGCTGCTCACTTCCTTAAACTGAACCTGTCCAAAACAGAACTTCTGGTCTTTCCTCCCTCAAGTGTTGCTACTCCCATGGCTGTCTCCCTCCAAGTCAACGGCGCCACCATCACCTCTACCTCGCAGGCTCACTGCCTAGGTGTTTTCTTTGACTCAGACCTCTCCTTCACCCCTCATGTCCAGTCGTTAGCCAAATCCTGCCGCTACCATTTCAAAAACATAGCTCGCATCCGTCCCTATTTAACACCAGACACAGCTATGGTGCTGGTCCATGCAGTTGTTCTCTCTCGCCTTGACTACTGCAATCCCCTTCTCAGTGGTCTTACGTATTCCCAGATTGCACCGCTGCAATCTATAACGAATGCGGCGGCAAGGCTCATTTTTCTATCCGCCCGCACCTCCCACGCCTCCCCCCTCTGTCAGTCCCTACATTGGCTTCCAGTTAGATATAGGACTCAATTTAAGATTCTGGTGCTTGCTTTCAAGTCCCCACATAATGCTGCTCCAACCTACCTATCCTCCCTAATACACAAGTATGTCCTGTCGAGGCCCCTGCGCTCTGCCGAAGACCTACGTCTATCCTATGTCCATACTCCCACATCTGATGCTCGCCTCCAAGACTTCTCCAGGGCTGCACCACTTCTGTGAAACTCCCTTCCCTTCTCCGTTAGACTTTCACCCAGTCTCCACTCCTTCAAAAAATATTTGAAAACTCACTTCTTCAAGAAAGCATATCATTTAAACGGTTAGTGGGTTTTCATCCTCCCGGCCCCGCAACTGTCAAACATAACCTACTAAGTTCTCAGTGATTACTTTTCTAGCAACCTACCGTATTTCATTATTCCTACTTATAGCCTTTGTGTCATATACCCCACTCCCTCTAGCATGTAAGCTCATTGAGCAGGGCCCTCAACCCCTCTGTTCCTGTGTCCCCTCTGTTCATCTTGTCACAATTATGTGTCTGCTAGTCCACCCATTGTACAGCGCTACATAAATAATAAAATAATCACGCACAACGGGACTACCCATACACTTACCTCTCTTGAAACTCTGGGGCTGAAAGCGGCGGACGCACAAACCCTAGAGGGAACCTGGGACCCAGATAACAGCGCCCCCTTTACCACACGCGCTGCCCAGGCACACCACCAGTCCACATGAATGCAGCTAAAAGAAACAACCCCAAGGACACTGCACAGAGACCGGGCTCTTCGGACACTAACGATAAGAATGTTTTTTTTTTTACCTGTTTATCTGTTTATCTCAAATTAGGGAACGAGCGACAGAAACTCATATCTATACTTATGATAAGATTGTTTATACCCCAGTTTATCAGTTCCCAAGTTGCACAGCATAGCGCAGCTCAAATCCTGGCACAAACGATAGGGTTTCCTACCTACACCTACCTACCTCAAAGGCCCCCGACTCCGCCACAGACACCTACCACCGTGCCAACACGCACACACCCAATAGATGAGATGACAACTCCCCCCCCGCTAACAAACAGTACATACCTATCACTGAACACCACACTGAGATGGAAACGCAACTGAAGGGATGGCAAACACACACATGATCAACAAGAGAGACCTAAGCACAGCTTGGCAGCACCCCATATCGGATTTAATCCCAGTAATAGGAACTATATAGTACTGTTTGCTAAACACACGGTTCTGAGATAATAATGACACCTACCGACAACCAAAGCATCTTCTCTGCACACATAGCCCCAGAACCACAAATCCAACCTCAATTTCAAGCTTGATAGAACCCACGAGCATTGACATGTCCTGTACACCTTAGGAAGATCTCATTTAACCTCTGGCATGCCCTATCAAACGCAGTAAATACACACAAAAAAAAGTGCTGTATAATCGTTAATAACTCTCTGTCACACAAATGTATGCCTGTGTATGACCTATCTCTGCTGTTGTGGCAGAATAGGTACTTATGTACCATTTATGCACGACAAAATAAAGAATTTAAAAATAAAAATAATAATAATAATAAAATAATAATAATAAAGTGAAGAACACACTCATAGGACTTCAAAATCATTTGTTTTTTTTCTCCGCTGGGCAACAACATACAATTACCATTTCAGTCCCCTTACCAAACATTTCAAGGTAGTTGGACTAAAACAAGCGTGCGTCTCCTTAAAGTAAATTTTCTCTTATGTTTACTTTCAGCCCTACGAGTGTGAGGACGTCCAGTGTCAGTTACGTAGCTTTTTTTCATACCGTACTTCTCAATAAACCTAAGTTTCTATGTAAACTGAAGTTTTATTGCGGCACACATAAACGTAAACTTTGTCCGATTTAGCCTTTGAGTTTGACATGCTTGACTTAGAATATAGTATTGTTTCAAGCCACTGATCACTTCCTCTCCCTTTTATAACCAAGGATTAATACAAATCTTAGATGCAGTTTTGCAACTTGCCACTAGAGGGTAGCAGTGACATTTTAAAACACTAAGAATACATAAAGAAAAACACCATTCACGAAATTTAAATTTAAATACATGTGGACTCGGCACAACACAAAGATATGGCGGAAAGGCTTCTGCGCAAGCCGATTGAGAAGTATTATCTATGCACTAACATACCCTTCCTTTCTGTATTGCAACTTTTAAGATGATCCTATTGATTGGGCCTCTGCGTAGGCCAAAAGAAATATGATGCAATGTGCCAGTCGACATTTAAATAAAGAGTTGAAAAAAAAAAGAAAAACACCATTCACTCTATTTCTTTACATATCAAACAATAGTGGCTCTATACCAGGCATATACAGTATATAATCAACAGGCATATACACTAAACAAAATTATAAACGCAACACTTTTGTTTTTGCCCCCATTTTTCATGAGCTGAACTCAAAGATCTAAGACTTTTTCTATGCACACAAAAGGCCTATTTCTCTCAAATATTGTTCACAAATCTGTCTAAATCTGTGTCAGTGAGCACTTCTCCTTTGCCGAGATAATCCATCCACCTCACAGGTGTGGCATATCAAGATGCTGATTAGACAGCATGATTATTGCACAGGTGTGCCTTAGGCTGGCCACATTGAAAGGCCATTCCAAAATGTGCAGTTTTACTGTATTGGGGGGGGTATCTGTCAGTATCTGGTGTGACTACCATTTGCCTCACGCACTGCAACACATCTCCTTCGCATAGAGTTGATCAGGTTGTTAAATGTGGCCTGTGGAATGTTGGTCCACTCCTTTTCAATGTTTGTGTAAAGTTGCAGGACCTGGAACACGCTGTTGCATACGCCAATGCAGAGCATCCCAAACATGCTCAATGGGTGACATGTCCGGTGAGTATGCTGGCCATGCAAGAACTGCGATATTTTCAGCTTTCAAGAATTGTGTACAGATCCTTGCAATATGGGGCCGTGCATTATCATGCTGCAACATGAGGTGATGGTCATGGATGAATGGCACAACAATGGGCCTCAGGATCTCATCACGGTATCTCTGTGCATTCAAAATGCGATCAATAAAATGCACCTGTGTTTGTTGTCTATACCATAACCCCACCACCACTCAATCCACAATGTTGACATCAACAAACCACTCACCCAAACGACGCCATACACACTGCCATCTGCCCTGTACAGTGAAAACCGGGATTCATCTGTGAATAGAACACCTCTCCAAAGTGCCAGACGCCATAGAATGTGAGCATTTGTCCACTCAAGTCGGTTACGACGATGAACTGCAGTCAGGTCGAGACCCCAATGAGGACAACGAGCATGCAGATGAGCTTCCCTGAGACGGTTTCTGACAGTTTGTGCAGAGATTCTTTGGTTATGCAAACCGATTATTCTCTGAAACGCCTTTGTAGACGGCATATAGTACAGAAATTAACATTCAATTCACAGGCAACAGCTCTGGTGGACAGTCCTGGCCTCAGCATACCAATTGCACGCTCCCTCAAAACTTGCGCCATCAGTGGCATTGCTGTGTGATAAAACTGCACATTTCAGAGTGGCCTTCTATTGTGGCCAGCCTAATGCGCACCTTTGCAATAATCATGCTGTCTAATCAGCATCTTGATATGCCACACCTGTGAGGTGGATGGATTCTCAGCAAAGGAGAAGTGCTCACTAACACAGATTTAGACAAATTTGTGAATATTTGAGAGAAATAGGCCTTTTGTGAACATAGAAAAAGTCTTAACACAACAGTATTGCGTTTATAATTTTGTTCAGTGTATAACCAATCCAATTAATTTTGTTCAAGTTCTTGGGACTTTCTCAAGAGACGGGCACTGTTTTTTAAATGTGAGTGATTGTCAACAATTTCTTTGTTTTAAATAATGGAAAATGTACACTGCATGTTTTCTTTAGCTCTCGTTTCATTTTAACGGTGGCTGCAAAGTCTAAGTTCTTCAAATGAATACAGACTTGTTCCGAAGCAAAGGAATTAAGAGTTATCTGTCAGATTTTTTTTATTCCACTTGTCTTTTTGTGCCCTGTTGTATGTCCAACACATATGGATTCATAAATTTTGTTTACCACTATAAATTTGGTGGTGTACTTAAAAATTTAGTTTTCTGTGAATTTAACCCCAAGACAAAGCCTTCAAATGAACAAGTCATGCCTTCTAAAAGGGGTGCTAATGCCTTAGGGAAGCAGTGTATAGCAAGTCTGTGCCTGTGAAGGTATGGCTCTTTAGTAAAGTACATTGGTCTTGGTCTGTAATGGAATAAGTTACCAGGAGGACCAATGAGTTTGTTTACATTTTTTTTCCTTTTATCTCCCCACAGTTGTCTTTTGTTCCCACTTTATACCACTTCCCCACCAAGTTTGTTTTACTTCTTTCTCCCTGTAATCTTTCATCTCTGTTCATACATATCATGGCAAACATAAGTTTATCCATCAGTTCTGTTTTAGAATTTGGTAGATATCTGTGACTATTTATTTACACCGTGATGATAGTAACAGTATCGTCCTATTCCCTGGTAACATGTGACAGCCACTGTTAATGCACACAGGTAGGTATGTATGAATATTATATTATGTTTTCTAAAACTTTAATGTTTAAATGTGCTAGTGTCGTCTAAGAATCTACTGAAAATAATCAGTTTATTGCAGGTAATGCTAAGTTAATAGCTGGACAAGTCCAGTCATTTCTCTAATTGAGCCTTGTCTTTCTCTTAGCTAAATGTCATTCCGTGTTTTCCATGAAATAACTCAATTTTAACTTTTATCTTTAAATCTACCGAGTTTATTCTATTTGTCAGACTCCAATAGTTATACATCCATATTCTGAGTTGTACATGCAGCTTGTATACGAACATAGAAGTACATTTTGCAAGTGAAATACAAATGCTGTACATAGAATATCTGGTCATGGTTTCATCCAATTCTGCATGATCAATGTACATTTCTATTGCTCAGCATTTTTGCGAATACAGAATTGAATGGGTTCTTGATCACATAGCATTCTCAATTTCTTAAAAACACAATGAGTCTAAACATTAAAAGCAATGATTGATCACCTGTTGAGTCGCCCGCCATTACTGTCAGTGCTGCCATTGACTTAGTGTCAGTATAGTGACTTTTGACAAGGAAGCGAGCCAAATCCAAGACCGTATTAAATGGCTGACTCAGGACCTTGTGAGCCCACTCGCACACAAGGCGACAAGCTGCAGATACAACTTCTTCATCAGCATTTTGTAACTGAGCGGACACTTCCACGCCATCCAGCTGAAACATAGAACAATTAGTCGCTACCCAGAGAAGATGTACGGGGTCAACCTCTAAATAACAGACGCAGAGATTTACATTACAAATATGCCTTACATGGGAAATCTACTTATATTACAACATTACAAATATAAAGAAATTGTAGGAGGGTCGATCGGAACACATAAGCAGTGAAGCACTTAAATCATCCAGCAGGTGTCAAGCCTCTCTTATGTTAAAATAATAACAGGTTAGAACCCACCAGTACATTGAGGTACAGTGGAAACAATGGTGTGCATAAACACATGGCATTATGTTTTGTCTAAAGTCTCTTATTTTGAGACCGGTGATTTTTAATAACCATGAAAGAATGTATAAATAAAAATTCATTTTTTTTGCTGGTACATTGATCCCTATTTGTGTATCATTGATGTACCTAAGAGGTAGAGGATACGTACGGTCTGTGCAATTTTTGTGGCCAGTGCTAGCATGTAACAAATAATGGAAGTCCCTTCAAGTCAATTTCAAAAAATCAACACTGGTAACGGAACACTAACATGAGCTCATTACAAATTGTGCTGCAAAATGTAACATCATTGCACCTGTTAGCAAAGCTTATATACAAAATTAAGTAACATTTAGCACCTCTTGGCATTGCAGATTATACATTGGCATGTGTTTGCTTTTCTTTTTATTTGAAAAAAATAAAATGAAAACATTAACATTAATGGGCAAATCGTGTTACCTACTAAAATCTCAGATGTTTATAAACTGCTTGTTCCTATGGTTTAATCTGCTATACAGAAGGGTATATCTTAATTATTTTTTTAACAGTTACGATGCATTTAAATAAACAAAGACAGGCTGATAACGGACATTAACAATGAATAAAAAAATTAAGGAGCCACAGGTATCTAAGGATTTTTCTATTTGAGCTACAATTATTGATTTTAAAAGTAATATTAGTCTATGATTGAAAAGTTATTTACCCCATCTCCAGTCTTGTTGAAGTCCAGGTTGGGCAGTGATGGCATATGAACAAACGCTTTCTTCCTCAGACCGCTATAGCAATACGTGGCAGAGTTAAGGTCACTTTTCCAGAATTTTACGTAGTGGGATCAAATACCATTATTACAGTAAAGAAACAAAAACTAATACACCTCAAAACTTTTTTAATTTCTGCAGGTAAGTGAACTTATAGGTATAGCTTAAAAAGTTCTGCTTCACTAAGATAGTGTGTTTACCATAATGGTTCAGGGAGCTGATGGATTTTAAAAAACATGAAGCAATATGACAATCACAGTTTAAAAGGATTAAGACAACTGATTGGACTGATGAATCACATCCCTTTATTTTTATTTTTTTTATCAGAACCCCTAAAAATGTTCCATTAATACAATCACCATGCAGCACTAGTGGGTGTGTTTGACAACCATTTTCCAACCACAGACATCCTTCTTTAACTACACAGCTTTGACCTACAATGAAACTCTGCTGTATTGCATTTGCGGTTTTGTGTTTTGTAAAAGTCCTGAAAGCTACTTGACTTCAGAGATTACCATTTTCATTGAGTTTCAACAATTTTGAAATGTCTTAAAGGGACACTATAGTCGCCACAACAACTACCCCTAAATGTATTTTTTTCTGGTGAGTAAAATCATTCCCTTCAGGCATTTTCATGCAAACACAGCCTTTTCAGAGAAAACATTGGATTGGCTTAAAATTGGAAAGATGTCACCAAAGAGGCGAAGCCAGCGTTGGCAGACCCGCAAGGCGCTGGAAATAAGGCATGGTTTAACATATTCTAAGGGGAGGGACAGGGGAAACGCAGCCCTGGTTAATCAGCATCTCGTCATAGAGATGCACTGAATCAATTAATCTCTGTGGGGAAAGTGCAATATCTCCATGCAGAGCGACTATACTCACCAGAACAATTACATAAAGCTGCAGTTGTTCTGGTGACTACAGTGTCCCTTTAAGTATTTGTTGGAAATGGGAAACACCATTTAGAATCTGACTGTGCTTGTTTCGGGAGTTATCAGTACACTATTTGGCTGATTATATTTCAATGTTACATGTAGTTGCAAGTAGAGATGCTTTGTGAGGGACAGTACACACTTGAAGCAAAAGGATATTTTGATTTGCCTCTTGTGCCCAGACGACGTGCCTTCATGTTTGGAAATACGTTTTTCATGATCTTTCCAAAGTCAGCAGCACTTAGTGGGTGGTAGCCAAGATTGTCACAATAGCTCCTAAAACGGAAGAACACAAGGATGTAAATCATGATGCAATAATAAAAAAAAAATATATATAAACTGATCAGACCACAAAATAATTAAAGTACACAAAATCTTGTCGATTTTATATATCATGGTCTGACTGCTCAGATAAAATGGGGAACTTGCACACATACACCATTACCAATAACACATATAGAATACCTACCACATGATGCCTCCTTTAAAAAAATATAAATAATCCCATGTGAGAACTGTATTAATGTAATAATTATAACTATAATTGAATCTGCAAGTTCCCCCTTTTATATAAGGAATAATAAGGAAAAGAGAAAATGTTGTTTTACCTATTGTTATCTCAAGGAAAGGAGAGTATCCATTATCTATACTTGATCGACACCAACAGAAATGTGATTTATGAAAAGCTCACTTTGTTTCCATTTCCATCCTTATTTATTATTTTACAGCGATAACACTACTTTTTCTCTAAGCAGATCATAACGTTACTCCAGAATGAGCTGCAGTGGACACCGTCAAATTATATTCCCAGAAATAAAACACTGCATCCATTACAATCTGGCTCACTGCGACCTTGAATAAGTCATTGTCTCCTTGAGCCAAAATTAAATTATCAGACATCTTTGCCAATTTTCTCTACAAAGTGTACTGTATACAGACATTAGCATCCTAAAGCACGAGTGTGAGTAAGCATTTTATATCATTAGCATCAGAATAAAACCTATATTCTACAGCATGACGCAAGTTAAACATTTCAGCCTTCAACAGACCTTTTTAAGCATTTTATAGCTTTTAGCATTAATAAACATTTACTCTTTTGCAAGTTCAAACTTACAGCTTTTACAAAACAAAACAAAAGTTTGCAACATTTCACATTGTAAAACTGCCTCCTCTGTCTCACCTCCCCCATTCTTAAGTATGCCCGCTGTGCCTGTTAACGTACGTAGGGATGCACCGAAATGAAAATTCTGTTCCGAAATCAAAAATTCAGGATCTCCTTTGCCGAAAACCGAAACTGACTTTTCCCCCAAAATTATTTTACAAAAAGTTTTTTTTCCCTAAAATTAGACTTTTTAAATTAATTTAATTAATCTAATATAAAAAAAACTCCCTTCTCTTTTAGTGGTCCCCCCCACTTAATGTTCCTCTCCCCTCCCCTGCCCATAGTGTTTCTCTCCCCCTCCCCTCCCCCGTCCCACAGTGTTTCTCTACTTCCCCCTTGTCCCATAGTGTTTCTCTTCACCCCCCCCGTCCCATAGTGTTTCTCTTCACCCCCCCTGTCCCATAGTGTTTCTCTTCACCCCCCCTGTCCCATAGTGTTTCTCTTCATCCCCCCCGTCCCATAGTGTTTCTCTTCACCCCCCCGTCCCATAGTGTTTCTCTTCATCCCCCCCGTCCCATAGTGTTTCTCTTCATCCCCCCCCGTCCCATAGTGTTTCTCTTCATCCCCCCCGTCCCATAGTGTTTCTCTTCATCCCCCCCGTCCCATAGTGTTTCTCTTCATCCCCCCCGTCCCATAGTGTTTCTCTTCATCCCCCCCGTCCCATAGTGTTTCTCTTCACCCCCCTCGTCCCATAGTGTTTCTCTTCATCCCCCCCGTCCCATAGTGTTTCTCTTCATCCCCCCCCGTCCCATAGTGTTTCTCTTCACCCCCCTCGTCCCATAGTGTTTCTCTACACCGCCCTCCCCGTCCCACAGTGTTTCTCTCCCCCCTCCCCGTCCCACAGTGTTTCTCTCCCCCCCCCGTCCCACAGTTTCTCCCCCCCCGTCCCACAGTTTCTCTCTCCCCCCGTCCCACAGTGTTTCTCCCCCGCCTCCCCTGTCCCACAGTGTTTCTCCCCCCCCTCCCATGTCCCACAGTGTTTCTCCCCCCCCTCCCCTGTCCCACAGTGTTTCTCCCCCCCCTCCCCTGTCCCACAGTGTTTCTCCCCCCCCCTCCCCTGTCCCACAGTGTTTCTCCCCCCCCCCTCCCCTGTCCCACAGTGTTTCTCCCCCCCTCCCCTGTCCCACAGTGTTTCTCCCCCCCTCCCCTGTCCCACAGTGTTTCTCCCCCCCCTCCCCTGTCCCACAGTGTTTCTCCCCCCCTCCCCTGTCCCACAGTGTTTCTCCCCCCCCTCCCCTGTCCCACAGTGTTTCTCCCCCCCCCTGTCCCACAGTGTTTCTCCCCCCCCTCCCCTGTCCCACAGTGTTTCTCCCCCCCCCTCCCCTGTCCCACAGTGTTTCTCCCCCCCTCCCCTGTCCCAGTGTTTCTCCCCCCCTCCCCTGTCCCAGTGTTTCTCTTCCCCCCTCCCCTGTCCCACAGTGTTTCTCTTCCCCCCCCTCCCCTGTCCCACAGTGTTTCTCTTCCCCTCTCCCCTGACCCACAGTGTTTCTCTTCCCCTCTCCCCTGACCCACAGTGTTTCTCTTCCCCCCCTCCCCCACAGTGTTTCTCTCCCCCCCCTCCCCTGTCCCAGTGTTTCTCTTCTCCCCCGGCCCAGTGTTTCTCTTCTCCCCTCCTCTGTCCCACAGTATTTCTCTTCTCCCCCTCCCCTGTCCCAGTGTTTCTCTTCTCCCCCCCTCCCCTATCCCAGTGTTTCTCTTCTCCCCCCTCCCCTGTCCCATAGTGTTTCTCTTCTCCCCCCCGTCCCATAGTGTTTCTCTTCTCCCCCCCTCCCCTGTCCCATAGTGTTTCTCTTCTCCCCCCTCCCCTGTCCCATAGTGTTTCTCTTCTCCCCCCCCTCCCCTGTCCCATAGTGTTTCTCTCCCCCCCGTCCCACAGTGTTTCTCTTCTCCCCCCTCCCCTGTCCCATAGTGTTTCTCTTCTCCACCCTCCCCATCCCATAGTGTTTCTCTTCTCCTCCTCCTCCTCCCCTGTCCCATAGTGTTTCTCTTCTCCCCCCCCCTGTCCCATAGTGTTTCTCTTCTCCCCCCTCCCCTGTCCCATAGTGTTTCTCTTCTCCCCCCCCTCCCAAGTCCCATAGTGTTTCTCTTCTCCCCCCCCTCCCAAGTCCCATAGTGTTTCTCTTCTCCCCCCCCTGTCCCATAGTGTTTCTCTTCTCCCCCCCCTGTCCCATAGTGTTTCTCTTCTCCACCCCCTGTCCCATAGTGTTTCTCTTCTCCACCCCCTGTCCCATAGTGTTCTTTCCCCCCTCCCTCCCATCCCATAGTGTTCTTTCCCCCCTCCCTCCCATCCCATAGTGTTCTTTCCCCCCTCCCTCCCATCCCATAGTGTCCTTTCCCCCCTCCCTCCCGTCCCATAGTGTTCTTTCCCCCCTCCCTCCCGTCCCATAGTGTTCTTTCCCCCCTCCCTCCCGTCCCATAGTGTTCTTTCCCCCCTCCCTCCCGTCCCATAGTGTTCTTTCCCCCCTCCCTCCCGTCCCATAGTGTTCTTTCCCCCCTCCCTCCCATCCCATAGTGTTCTTTCCCCCCTCCCTCCCGTCCCATAGTGTTCTTTCCCCCCTCCCTCCCGTCCCATAGTGTTCTTTCCCCCTCCCTCCCGTCCCATAGTGTTCTTTCCCCCCCTCCCTCCCGTCCCATAGTGTTCTTTTCCCCCCTCCCTCCCGTCCCATAGTGTTCTTTCCCCCCTCCCTCCCGTCCCATAGTGTTCTTTCCCCCCTCCCTCCCGTCCCATAGTGTTCTTTCCCCCCTCCCTCCCGTCCCATAGTGTTCTTTCCCCCCTCCCTCCCGTCCCATAGTGTTCTTTCCCCCCTCCCTCCCGTCCCATAGTGTTCTTTCCCCCCTCCCTCCCGTCCCATAGTGTTCTTTCCCCCCTCCCTCCCGTCCCATAGTGTTCTTTCCCCCCTCCCTCCCGTCCCATAGTGTTCTTTCCCCCCCTCCCTCCCGTCCCATAGTGTTCTTTCCCCCCTCCCTCCCGTCCCATAGTGTTCTTTCCCCCCTCCCTCCCGTCCCATAGTGTTCTTTCCCCCCTCCCTCCCGTCCCATAGTGTTCTTTCCCCCCTCCCTCCCGTCCCATAGTGTTCTTTCCCCCCTCCCTCCCGTCCCATAGTGTTCTTTCCCCCCTCCCTCCCGTCCCATAGTGTTCTTTCCCCCCTCCCTCCCATCCCATAGTGTTCTTTCCCCCCTCCCTCCCATCCCATAGTGTTCTTTCCCCCCTCCCTCCCGTCCCATAGTGTTCTTTCCCCCCTCCCTCCCGTCCCATAGTGTTCTTTCCCCCCTCCCCTGTCCCATAGTGTTCCCAAACAGCATTTCAAAAGTACTACAATTATTTCAGAGCTGTGCAAAGACAACTTTATCAACTAGTTAAACCATTATCAAGAAACTACCAAGTGACTTCTAAATCCAAAAATGGCATTTGTAATTCAACTGAGACTTTTAAACAGCGTTTGTCTACTTTACATTAGCAATCACTAATGCTTGATATTATGTGTGTGCAGATCAACACTGCAATTCCAGCAGCTCAGAGCAACATTCTAAATACCATGAACACATTCTATAAGAAATGCAGGTGAAGGAAACCAGAGACCCTAACGACCTGTTTGGTAAAGTAAAACGTTTAGTCTTTATTGTAACAGTTACAGGTTCCTAACTATGCCCTGTTTTGTTTTATCCCAGCAGAATAAAGTTTGGATAGGAACGCTTTGAAGAACAGAGTATGGAAGGAAGTGATTTTAGGAAATGCTGGCAGAATATTGTACGGAGAGGAATACTTTTAAGAACCTTTACATTTTATTTTATTACATTGAGACACTTCAGAACTTTCATGGTGCTTACTTATACTCATCGTAGACTTCCTGTTTGGGCAGTGAAGTCTCTGGGTGCTCCTCCAAGGTATTCCGAATCCAGGAGAATGCATGGGTTTGTTGAGCTCGACTGGATGATAAAGAGCTCTGATCACTAGAACAAATACAAAGAAAGATAAGTATACTCCGTGAATGCATCATTTAAACACTACAATGATTTACTTTATATAAAAAAAAAAACAACACGTATTAAATGCAAATACCTTATAAGCATTAGAGGAAAGGTTTTTGTTGAGTACAGTTATACTCAACCCAGATCTTGAGCAGGAAATATAATACACCAAATCACTCCTTGGTAAATATTATATCGGAACAATAATATATGCAAATACTGCAGCGCTGACGAAATGTATTCAGTGTTGAATATATCTGAAGAGGGCAGAATTGCTTTAAAAGAAGATATACAGTCCTGACAGAATTAATTTTATACATACACCTTCAACTGTCTGGAACTATCAAGCAAAATAGTTTATTTTTCTTTTTAATTCACGCTCTTGTGATGCAAGATAGTGATAGCATTGCTTTAAAGTGAAGTAAAAGCTGTTGGCCGGTTAATAGTACTTCCTACTTCGATTTCTGTTGGTTAAAGGAAGCAGCACACACCACATTGGCAGTTGGTACTACACACTACGTGGAGGCAAGTTACAATGTGACGGCCCAATTTCTTTTTAAACATGCCAATGGGTAGAGCTAACTGTAACAGAGCCTTAAAGACAATCTCACTCCATTTATGACTGCCAAAAAACAGACATGCTCACCAGAAAGCCTTTAAAATGCTCACATTGGCCATGGTTAGCTAAGAAATATTCCATAGATCCAGATAGGGGACCAAAAAAAAAGCACTTTTAGTTGTAACACAGGTGAAAACCACGTCCAGTAATAACAGAGGTTTTGAAATAAAACCCGTTTTTGGCATTTCATTGATGAGCGGAGCCAAGTAGATTGTAAAACCATTAGTACACACCCTGCTGCATTTAGGGTAGAAACCACCTGGAAAACACATTATATCATGGACTCATACAATAGGCAGTGTGTTCACATTAAAAGAAGCAGCGTTCGGTTTAGATACTGGCCAGTTATGAATCTGCAAACCCTGCTTTAGTTTGCAGATAAGCAACTTAACTTTTTTTTTTAGACATATAGTAAAGCAATATACAAGTCATGTTAATCTTTAAACAGATGCCACCAATTCTTTAGTCTTAGTAGGCACAATTATGATACTTTTCAACAACATGTATATACAAACACGCAAACATTTTAACTAAAAGCACAGCAAAACAGTACAGAAATACAGTGTATACAAATGACAAACATGGAAACATTCAGAAAGTGTACAAAGCAGAGTGTTACAGAGTTCTATACGGAGATAAGAATCCTAAACCTCAAATAACCATCAAGTATCCTCCATTCTCTCAGGGCAAGTTTGTTATGCATAGTTATAGTCCTACCTAACAGGCTGCGCGTTATGGTAACAGAGTACCAGAGGAAGGCTTAAGAGCCAAAACGTCTGGGTTTACATTTCTCCTGCTCTTGGTCAGTATACCTTTTTTTATGGGTGTATGTAATTAGCACTTTATTGCTATTGTGATATTGGTGATATTGGTATGCACTATTCTATGTCATAGTTACTTGATCTATTTCTTCAATGCATGAAAAAACTTTTTTTTCTATGTGCAAACCTTGGTGTACCTACAGTTCCTTACTATATTTATTATGGTAACTGGAGCTGGCCTTTTGGCACATCATCCTTGCTTTTGTTTATAGTATATATACAATAACTGAAACATTAAACACATATACCGGTGTGTACAAGGACTGGGTAGAACATGGTAGAATGTTTCTGATAACGTAGATTCATGAACTGCAAAGGGTTTTAATAATGTTTTCAGTAATAATACACACATTTTGTAGTTTCATAATTAGTATCTCACTCTATAAATTGAGCAAATCAATACATTTTAAAATATACATACAAAATATGGTTTGAATGAGTACATCATGGAAATACATGTATACAATTTTAACATTTTGGATCCATATTTACAAAACCTTTTCAGAAGAGTTTGAAGCAAGATTTATGGGTAAAAGAAAATATTGTCCAACACTGGACAGAATAGAACATTGCAGGTATGGTGCAACGGTTCAAATGACTGTCACTTCTGACAAAGTCTGCCGTACCCAAAGATATAATCATGGGTATGGGAAAGAGATCCAAGAGGTAAAAATACTCAAAAATGTTAGGCACTGACAGTAGCATATTTAGAACTCAGAAAATGGCTCGTGGGGTGTGTGATCATGGGAGACGCAAGCCAATAAGTACTGTGTTGCCCATGGAAACTAATAGCCATCCGGTAACATTGCTAGTTCCAAGAGTTCTTATCTTATTTTAAGCCAGGTAACACCATTAGTCACAGGTGTGGAAAACTTAACACAAACCCCCTGCCCCAAAAAAACAATATGCACCTTTTCTCCACATTGCTAGGACCAGAAGGCAGTTGGAGGTAGAGGTAGAGTTTCTCAAGGTCTGTAAACTTCTCAACTTCTTGCTATAAATAAAACAAACATGCATGAATACAACAAACAAGAAAATACGAAACAAGCGGCATTAAGCAGAAATAGAACTTGCACAACTCAATCTTCAGAGCACAGAATTCTGTCAAAATTCATGTCGAAAAGAATATTGATAATACATATGTGTATGTACATCATATGTAATGTGTTCCCTCAACGCACACTGCTATTACATGGTAGCACAAAATCACAGTCTGGATTAGCTTTTTGTCAGCACCAAAATAACAATAGCTACATGGAATAAAAAAAAAAAAACTGCAATAAAATAAAAACACAAAGTGAAATATAAAAATCATGATAACACTCAAGAACAGGCTTGCAACATAATATTACTAGCTATGTTTTAAAATTATGTTTTCCTATTAGAGTCAGTCTATCAAGAAAGAAAGACGAATGATGTCCGAGAAAGTGAGAAAAACGTTGTAGTCCTTTAATAAAAAAAATACTAATGTATTTTTCACCATCACAAACTACTTGGCAATAGATATAGAAAACTGCTGGCTGCTTTAGTGTTTGGCCAACACTCAAGCACATTTGTCCAAATCTAATGAATGGGTTATTTCTTTCTCTTGTGCAAGTGAGACAAAGGTTTTCATCCTACGCAGACTTGCTTACTCTTCTGATCTGCATATTTAATAACTCTGGAAACCGCATCCAGTCACTCTTTATAATTATTTACATTTTAGGTAAATAAAGACTGGGAATATTTAACCCTGCCGTTAATTTGTGTTTCAGCACATCATTTAGCCAAGGCTTTATACTATAGTTTTCTCTTGAAAACTACATTTTATCCAATGTGGAAGGTGATGCCTATGTCATATTTTGGTGTACATAATTACACAACATGCAACATATTATTAAAACAATAACGTTGAATAGGTCCTCCTGGAACCAAAACAACTTTAATGCAATTGACCCCACAAGTATGATGTAACTGCAGAGTTCTGCTCGATAAGTCTGCCTATCTACTTCCCCATGCCTCCCTATTCTGGGGGGAAAGAAAATGAATAACTTAGCACTGTATGTACAAGGCTCTGGAACGGAACTGTTGGAAGTCAAGCAAATTGCAATAGAAGAGGAGAACACCCAGGCAGACACAATGAAAGTATATCGCGTCATATCTGTCGAGTTTCAGTCTGCCTGCTGCTTGGATTGAATTAATTTTCTTCAATGTAGATTATAAGTCAAGCATGTCAAACTCGCGGCCCACAATGAATATATTTGCGTCCCGGTGAGCCACGAGTTTGCCATGATTACTAAGGCAGAGTAGGTACCTGCTCTTCTTACATTGCAGGTGCCTACTCTGCTCATATTTACCTAGTACCGGCCGGAGAAGAAGTTCCTGGTAGCCGAGAGGGAGCTCAGTCTTCCTGCTCCTCACTGCTCCCTCGAGTGCGCCCTCTGTAGTGATGCCGGGTGCCGGAATATGATGTCATTCCGGTACCCGGCTTCACTAAACTGCACGCGTGAGGGAGCAGTAAGGAGCAGGAAGACTAAACTCCCTAGAGAAGAGGCCCCACACCAGTGATCGACTGATTATCAGTCTGGCCGATACTATCGGCCGATATTCGGTATTTTCGGCAATATCGGTATCGGCCTATAGAGATACAGATATTGCCTATAATGCAGACCAGGACCCCCGGGCCAATTACAAGTCCGACGGTCCGGAGGGCCCGCAGCAAGCGCTTACCTTCCCAGCAGCTTCCCGTCTAACTCTTGCGAGTCCCTCGGCCGTCAGATAACCTGCGGCAACACTCCACGCGGCACACAGGCCGCGAGATTTAGACAGGGGAGCTGAAGGGAGCTGCTGGGAAGGTAAGCAAGAGCTTTCTGCGGGCCCCCACTGCACAGTCCTTGCCACCAGACCACCAGGGAATGCCATTTCCCCCCTCCCTGGCTAAGTAAGAAGCAGGGAGGGGGGAACTTAAAAAAAAAATTGAAATATTGAAAAAAATAAAAAAAATGCCCCCAACCTCCCATTTTACACACACTACACACACTCTGCATTCATTATATACACACTACATTCACTTTATACACACACTCCACAAACACACACTCTGCATTCATTATATATACACACACACACACACACACACACTCCATCCACTAAACACACACACACACTCCATCCACTAAACACACACACACACACTCCATCCACTAAACACACACACACACACACACTCCATCCACTAAACACACACACACACACACACACTCCATCCACTAAACACACACACACACACACTCCATCCACTAAACACACACACACACACACTCCATCCACTAAACACACACACACACACACACTCCATCCACTAAACACACACACACACACTCACTCCATCCACTAAACACACACACACACACTCCATCCACTAAACACACACACACACACACTCCATCCACTAAACACACACACACACACACTCCATCCACTAAACACACACACACACACACACTCCATCCACTAAACACACACACACACACACACTCCATCCACTAAACACACACACACACACTCGATCCACTAAACACACACACACACACTCCATCCACTAAACACACACACACACACTCCATCCACTAAACACACACACACACACTCCATCCACTAAACACACACACACACACACACTCCATCCACTAAACACACACACACACACACACTCCATCCACTAAACACACACACACACACTCCATCCACTAAACACACACACACACACTCCATCCACTAAACACACACACACACTCCATCCACTAAACACACACACACACTCCATCCACTAAACACACACACACACTCCATCCACTAAACACACACACACACACTCCATCCACTAAACACACACACACACACTCCATCCACTAAACACACACACACACACTCCATCCACTAAACACACACACACACTCCATCCACTAAACACACACACACACTCCATCCACTAAACACACACACACACTCCATCCACTAAACACACACACACACTCCATCCACTAAACACACACACACACTCCATCCACTAAACACACACACACACTCCATCCACTAAACACACACACACACTCCATCCACTAAACACACACACACACTCCATCCACTAAACACACACACACACACACTCCATCCACTAAACACACACACACACACACTCCATCCACTAAACACACACACACACACACTCCATCCACTAAACACACACACACACACTCCATCCACTAAACACACACACACACACTCCATCCACTAAACACACACACACACACACTCCATCCACTAAACACACACACACACACTCCATCCACTAAACACACACACACACACTCCATCCACTAAACACACACACACACACTCCATCCACTAAACACACACACACACACTCCATCCACTAAACACACACACACACACTCCATCCACTAAACACACACACACACACACTCCATCCACTAAACACACACACACACACACTCCATCCACTAAACACACACACACACACTCCATCCACTAAACACACACACACACACTCCATCCACTAAACACACACACACACACACACTCCATCCACTAAACACACACACACACACACACTCCATCCACTAAACACACACACACACACACACTCCATCCACTAAACACACACACACACACACACTCCATCCACTAAACACACACACACACACACACTCCATCCACTAAACACACACACACACTCCATCCACTAAACACACACACACACTCCATCCACTAAACACACACACACACTCCATCCACTAAACACACACACACACTCCATCCACTAAACACACACACACACTCCATCCACTAAACACACACACACACTCCATCCACTAAACACACACACACACTCCATCCACTAAACACACACACACACTCCATCCACTAAACACACACACACACTCCATCCACTAAACACACACACACACTCCATCCACTAAACACACACACACACTCCATCCACTAAACACACACACACACTCCATCCACTAAACACACACACACTCCATCCACTAAACACACACACACACTCCATCCACTAAACACACACACACACTCCATCCACTAAACACACACACACACTCCATCCACTAAACACACACACACACTCCATCCACTAAACACACACACACACTCCATCCACTAAACACACACACACACTCCATCCACTAAACACACACACACACTCCATCCACTAAACACACACACACACTCCATCCACTAAACACACACACACACTCCATCCACTAAACACACACACACACTCCATCCACTAAACACACACACACACTCCATCCACTAAACACACACACACACTCCATCCACTAAACACACACACACACTCCATCCACTAAACACACACACACACTCCATCCACTAAACACACACACACACTCCATCCACTAAACACACACACACACTCCATCCACTAAACACACACACACTCCATCCACTAAACACACACACACACTCCATCCACTAAACACACACACACACTCCATCCACTAAACACACACACACACTCCATCCACTAAACACACACACACACTCCATCCACTAAACACACACACACACTCCATCCACTAAACACACACACACACTCCATCCACTAAACACACACACACCATCCACTAAACACACACACACTCCATCCACTAAACACACACACACCATCCACTAAACACACACACACACACACACTCCATCCACTAAACACACACACTCCATCCACTAAACACAAACACTCCATCCACTACACAAACACTCCATCCACTACATAAACACACACTGCATTCACTAATCAAATAACCTCACTGCATCCACTACACACACATATATTCTTGAAATCATAAAAATTCTGACTGGCAGGTATATTTTGTGCATTTACCTTAATAAAAAAAAAAAGATTTGCAAATAAATAAATAATAAACATGTTCAGTTATCAGAGATTGGTGTAGAAATAGTAAATGTACAGAATATCGGTAAGTTATCGGCTTGAAAGTTCACAGATTACCGGTATCGGTATCTAAAAAAACAATATCAGTTACCGTAATTCCTAATTTAGACTTTTGGAAATAGTATCTCATAACAGGCCACAGGCAGTCAAATTTTACCAGTAGAAAATTGCATTCAATCAAGCGCAAAACATGTGAAAACGTGATGTTGCTCTAACAGTAATTTAACTATTTGTAAATGGTGTACGCAGCATTAAAGAAGAAAAATAAAAGAAAATACGTTCACAGTGAACAAGAGTTGTGAATATTAAAGCTTTACTTTCTAAATCAAGAATGTTAAACAAAGGAACCTATAGACTACCAATGTATTATGCAGGTTTTGGTTCAATAATGGAGGCAACAGGTTGCTGCAGTGAAGCCACTTTGTTATAAATTACACATTATTAAAAGCAGGGCTCGATAAATCCCAGGCACTAGGTGCCATGTCAACTAGACATATCGCCCTGGGGCCTGGGATCTGTAAGTCCTCTAGCTAAAGCGGCCGGCTAGGCAAACAATGAAGTCAGCCAGCCAGCGGCCTGCTGTAAGGGAGCGATGTAGACGGCCACCCGCCAGCCCTGGGGAGCATCGAGGTGGCCTACTCAGGCAGAGTGTGAGGGAGCAGTGATCTTCCTGTAGTTCCTCTCTGCTCCCTCGCACTTTATAGTGATGTCGGGAACCGGAATATGATGTCATTCTGGCCCCGGCATCACTACAGGGAGCAGAGAGGAGCTGCAGGTAGATTACTACTCCCTCACATGCAGAAAGAGAGAGCAGCCCCAAGTGACCCCAGGGAAAGATCCACTCAGCTCTCCCAAAAGGGAGGCTGGGTGGATTAAAATTAAACATTTGTGAGTGTGTGAGAAAATGTGTGTGTATGTCTCTGTCGGTGTGTGTATGTGTGTCTCTCTATCAGAGTAGAGCACAGAGACGCTGAATAAAGGTGTTGCACACTGTGACATAGGACTCTCTAGTGGCAGTCAGTAACTGTCACTAGAGGTCTTACTAGGCATCAATGTAAACACTGCCTTTCCTCTAAAAATGCAGTGTTTACATTGAAAAGGCTACCGGGACAGGCTATAGGCACGAGAACAACTACATTAATCTGTAGTGGTTCTGGTGACTATAGTGCCCCTTTAACAATTGTAAATTTCACGTTGTAAATTAAAATTTGCTAGTTTAAACCCCCCCCCCCCCTCCACGCTTGCACCTTCCTCCTGCAGTGCAGATGTTGAGAGCGTGCATTACGATCGCATTAGGACAACCCCACAGGAAGCACTGAATTAATGTTCTATGAGGTTGTAGCTGACGCTGGATGTCCCCATGCATGGCGTAAGGACATCCAGCGTCAGTTAGGCGACCGATCCGGAAGCACATCTATTGGTTGTCTGGTAGAGAGCCACTAGAGGTGGAGTTATCCCTGCAAGGACATTATTGAGGTTTCTCAATAACTGCAATAATTACCATTGCAGGGCTAAAATGAAAGGGGCACTGCACCCAGACCACTTCAATGAGCTAAAGTGGTCTAGGAGCCTATAGTGGCCCTTTAAAAACGGTAACTACAGACCTTGCAAAATAATTTTTGCAGCATATGCAGGAATTGCAAATTGAGTATCTTTTTATGAATTTTACGGTACTTTTTTTATACATGTTTTACACATTATCAATGTAATGCACTTAAAAGGATGTGTCAACTCTCTAGCCTGGGCTAGAATTTTTAATTGAGAACACTCCGAGGCACTTGACCAGAACACAAACTGTCACCTTTAAAATGAGTACAGTCATTGTTACAGTAATGTAGTGGACTTTTCTAATCACAAACAAAATGAATTATTTAATTAAACCAAGACTATAAAATTAGGTTGCTGGTTGTAAACCAACATCCCTCCAAAATACATCTCGTCAGAATGGTGAATTTGTAACTTAATTAACTAAAATTATGAATCAGTATTCAAAAAGCAAAAAAACAGGAAAAAAAACGAAAAAAGTACAGATTTGCATATTGCAGAACATTTGCCAATGTTAGCAGTGGTGGAAAAAAAGAATGACATTCTGTACAAATATTTGGCTATTAAACAGTATGCAATATAAGCTAGGAACATGGAAAGACATCTGAAATCTTTGGAACAAAACCAGTTTTTATTGATTTTATTATTTTAAATTGGAGAATAAATATTACTATTCCTTTTAAATGCCATTGCCAAGACTCAAAAAGATGCATTTTGACTGGTACAGAACGTTACATATATTTTGATGAAAGAAATTCTACTTTCTGGACCCCAAATCTCTGATACTGATTGGCAAGGGCTGTGTTTGACTTGTGTTAGCTCTGCCCCTGATCTGCCTCCCTGACAATCTTAGCTAATCCAATGGGAAAGCATTGTGATTGGATCAGAGAATTACTTCTGATGATGTCAGCAAAGCAAGCAGATCAGGGGCAGAAGCAGCAGCTGCAGACTTGAATTTAAGTAAGATTTTACTATATTTATGGGTACAGGGTGGGGGTGGGGGAGGCTAAATGGTGGTTTTAACACTATAGGGTCAGGAATACATGTCCGTGTTCCTGATCCTAAAGCATTCCTCTAAAATACCAAGTAAACCCTTTTACAAACTGCACGTCATGGTTTGTCAGGATAAAATGTAGCTAACTGCATAATACTTACAGACATCCCCACCAAATACAGAAGTGTGTGCAGAGCTGGGAGATTGCTGGGGTTACAAAAATACCCAAGTTCTAAAACGGAGTAGATCTAACTTACATGCTTATTATTTTAGTCATGTTTTAGGATAATGTATTCAGACCATTCTGTTGATGGCCAATCTTTAGGTACTGAAAACACAGAGAGAAAAAATTAATTTCCTAACTGGATGTGGTATTCCATGCTATATTACCAACCTACTCTACAAACAATAACTATTCAATAAAACCACCCAATATTCAATCAGCAGCAAATACCTGAATAAGCATACATCAACAATCATACAGGTTACACAAAGCCAGAAAACGTGCCTGTCACTAAATTAGCACAGAGTGTTAGGGAAAGGCTGGGAACAGACAGTACGGCTATGAATGTTAACTTCACTAAACTGATTTACGTAGGGCAAATACACACATCAACAGAGGTCAGACCTCTTAAACAAAGCACAGATAATCACCGGATTAAGTCCTTTCTGGTTAACAACCTTTTCTGTTTCTGCTAAGCACACATTCAAATTATTTGGTATAGAGCTGTAAACACACAAGCAACTGAGATAAGGCCTGCTGTTAAACACGTGTGTCTTTTAAATTGTTTGTCTGTCTTAAAAACATTTTGTAGAACAGCCAAAGAGCCATAGCTACTGTATAACCACAACTTACATGATGCACTGAAAGCGTTTAAAGGAACACTATAGCGTTACAAAAACAAACATGTAGGTGTTCACTCTCCATTGCAGGGGTTTAAAAGGTAATCTTTACTTATTTCACATCCTGCGGTATTATGCTTATCTCTGTGTTCCCGGCTCCCTGGTTGAGATCATCAAGATTGATGATCTCGGCCAATCCAATGCTTCCCCATAGGACAGCACTGTGAGGTTAGTGCACATGCACGGCAAAATGCTGTACTGCTTCAATCAAATCATCTCTAAGAGAGTCATTTGAGCTATAGACGAGTTTAACTCCGATTATAGCTGTGGGAGCACATCTAGTGGCTGTCTTCCTCAGGGCCATTGAGGCGTTTTCTTTGTCAAGGGTGTGTACTCTTTTAAATTTCATTTTGCAGCTTTCACGAGAAAAGGACTTTTTTATAAATTTTCTTTGCTACACTCTCCTGGCTGTCAATCAGACAAACGCTCCTATTACTTCCCAGTTTGGCTCAGTGGAATAGTGGAATTCCCCAGAGCACCTGCCATGCCAAGACTTCTCATTTAGCTGCGTTGGGAAGTCTGTGATTGGACAGCCACAGAAAGTCTGGACAGGGTTAGCAGGGGAGGGCTTGCAATGCTGCAAACCACAGAACTGCAACTTTTACGTGGTGTTTTTAGATATATCCCCAATTTAAAAAAAAATCCACAATTGGTGCATGCATGCTTTCAATGGCAGTATATCTATTAAACCGTGTATTTTGTTTGTTTTTGAAATTTAGGCAGTGTGGTGTTAAAGGACCACTCTAGGCAGCCAGACCACTTCAGCTTAATGAAGTGGTCTGGGTGCCAGGTCCAGCTAGGGTTAACCAATTTTTTTATAAACATAGCAGTTTCAGAGAAACTGCTATGTTTATTAATGGGTTAAGCCTTCCCCCTAATCCTCTAGTGGCTGTCTCATTGACAGCCGCTAGAGGCGCTTGCGTGATTCTCACTGTGAAAATCACAGTGAGAGCACGCAAGCGTCCATAGGAAAGCATTATAAATGCTTTCCTATGCGACCGGCTGAATGCGCGCGTAGCTCTTGCCGCGCGTTCGCATTCAGCCGACGGGGCGGAGAGGAGGCGGAGAGCTCCCCGCCCGGCGCTGGAAAAAGGTAAGTTTTACCCCTTTTCCCCTTTCCAGAGCCGGGCGGGAGTGGGACCCTGAGGGTGGGGGCACCCTCAGGGCACTATAGTGCCTGGAAAACGAGTATGTTTTCCTGGCACTAGAGTGGTCCTTTAAGTTATCAAGTTGTAGAAGTAACTATGCTAGTTACAAGTGGGTCTAACCCAGGGGTAGGCAACCTTCGGCTCTACAGATGTTTTGGACTACATCTCCCATAATGCTTTTACAGCCATATTGCTGGCAAAGCATCAAGGGAGATGTAGTCCACAACATCTGTAGAGCCGAAGGTTGCCTACCCCTGGTCTAACCCTTCCCTCCATCACTCCTTTTCTCTATTGCCAGTAAAAGTATTTCAGCCTTATTTACAATGCTGCTTGCTTCATTGTGAGAGATCATTCAAATATGCAAATGGTTATACCCTCTGTGTTATGGCACACTTTAAACTAAAACGGTCTTGAGAATCTGATAAGGGAACCACCGATTGACAAGTTAAATGAGTTGCTGTCCATTCTCTGTATTCTGTTTGGTTTTTTTTTTGCTTAATTAAAACTATCTTAATGAAACTATCATACGCAAGAATAATTACTTGTAATTCTGATTTCTCGTAAGAGGAAAGCAAGACTAGCAGGGTTGTTTACTAAAGTGAGAATTGTCAGGAATTCAAGTGAATTTCAAATATAAGGTTAAATAAAAATGGCTAAATTGGAAAGATTATTCAAACGATGCATCCAGTTCAGTTAATTTGGCAGAAAATGTGAAATTCACAGAGTCACAGATTTCTAACAAATCTCACTTCTGTTAAAAAACAAACAAAGAAAAAAAACACAAAACAAGAACATGTGAATGTTACCGTACCCATTGTTATAAAAACAGGTAACAAGCAGAACAGCCAGAAAGGGACAATGACAACCAGATCCTTTATATGTCATTAGTCTAATACTACTCTAACCCTTTGTGTCATTTTACCTCACTCCCTCCAGCATGTAAGCTCATTGAGTAGGGCCCTCGACCCCTCCTGTGTGTCCAACTTGTCTGGTTATAACTACATGTCTGTTCGTACACCCACTATAAAGCGTTGCGGAGTTTGTTGGCGCTATAGAAATAATACCATAACAATAATAATAATAATAAACAAAAAGCCTTTTGGTTTGGATCAGTCTGATATGCAAATGGCCCAGGTTCTCTCTGTAATGGCACAAGATGAGCTAAAAACCAGCTTGAGATCTGAGCTGGGACCACTGAAGGGAAGGCAACTTAAGGTGTCCGTTCTCAGTATTATCTTGCACTGGTTTGTTTGTTTTTCGCTCTCCCCAAATTTAGGGGGTAATCCAGAGGTGGACCCCATGCTCACGGTGCATAGAGGGTTTTCCTCTATACTTCACTGATGAGGCCTAAAATGGCTGGAACAATCGTGTGTGGTTGCTTCATCTCTCGTGCAAAGAGAGCCAGCCTGCATTTCGGATCTGGACCGACCTTTTGGATTAGATCAGTCTGATATGCAAATTCTCTTTGTAATGGCACAACAGTAGCTAAAACTAGCTTGAGATCCAAGTGGAGACTCACTGAAGGGTAAGCTACTTTAAGCTGTTGTCTGGTTTTAGTATTCTCTTACACCCTGTTTTTTGCTCTTCATATAACTAAACCTAGAATGTTTTTTCTTAAAACAGCCATTTTACTTTTAGTCTTAAAGGGAAACTCCAGTGCCAGGAAAACAATCTGTTTTCCTGGCACTGGAGGGTCCCTCTCCCTCCCACCCCCCAATCCCCGGTTACTGAAGGGGTGAAAACCCCTTCAGTGACTTACCTGAGGCAGCAACATGTCCCACGTCGCTGCCTGCTCCTCCCCCGCCGCTCCACCTTCTTCTTCCGTCGGCCGGTGGGCGAGACTGATCCCGCCCACCGGCCGAGGAGTCCCAATGCGCATACGCGGCAATGACGCGCATGCGCATCCCATAGGAAAGCATTGAAAATGAATTTCAATGCTTCCCTATGGGGAATAGAGTGACGCTGGAGGTCCTCACACAGCGTGAGGACGTCCAGCGACGCTCTAGCACAGATTATCTGTGCTAGGGACCAGGAAGTTCCCTCATGGCTGTCTAGTAGACAGCCACTAGGGGAGGACTTAACCCTGCAAGGTAATTACTGCAGTTTATAAAAAAAACTGCAATAATTACACATGCAGGGTTAAGGGTAGTGGGAGTTGGCACCCAGACCACTCCAATGAGCAGAAGTGGTCTGGGTGCCTGGAGTGTCCCTTTAAAGGGACACTATAGTCACTAAAACAACTTTAGCGTAATGAAGCAGTTTGGGTATATAGATCATGTGCCTGTAGTCTCACTGCTTAATTTTCTGCCATTAAGGAGTTCCATCACTTTGTGTATGCAGCCCTAAGCACACCTCCCTGCATGTAACTTGCACAGCCTTCCTAAACACTTCATGGAAAGAGTCATCTAATGTTTACACTTCCTTTATTGCAAATTCTGTTTAATTTAGAATTTCTTATCGCCTACTATGTTAATAGCTTGCAAGACCCTGCAGGAGTCTCCTGTATGTAATTAAAGTAAAATATTCAGAGCAGGAGGTAACAACTTCTGATTGACATTGAAACCAATTTTTTCATCCAGGCTGTGTGAAGCACAGTCAGGGAGGTTTTGATTTAAATCCTTAATGTCATAGCACTAAACAGTGAGATTGCAGAGACATGATCTATACATAAACACTGCTTCATTAAGCAAATGTTGTTTTGGTGACTATAATGCTCCTTTAAACATAGCACTCATGCATCCAATAGAGCAAACTATATATATACTATACCAATAAGAAATATGGTTATTTGCATAGCATGTGCTGTATTTTGTTATACAATAAATCTCTAGGAAGTAACTATTTCAGAGCAGCTTTGCCATCCATCACTAGATTACAATGACAGAGTGCCCATCAATTAGACTGCTCAGCACATCACAACTTCTAGGCACAGAGCGATTATGAAATCACAGGGTTATAATCTAACTAGATAATCCCACATACATGGAGGATAACTTAATCTCTGTCTAGACTGAGATTAGAACAGATAATACCAAAATGCAAAGAGGGAAATTAGAAATATATCAAGAATAGACCAAACTTTGCAGATCCCACAATTTATGTTTTAATTGGCACAAAATGGCTCAAAACCTTTCAACCTTTCTGGTGTATTTTATAGGGTCCTGCTAATTCGGTCTGTTCACATTCCACTTTCAACCATTCTGTTTTATAACGTCAACTAAAAAAGAAATAAAATGATACCATAGAAATACGATATAAACAGATGAGGTTAGCTTTTTTTAAAATGGCAAACTTATCAAGTTTGTTTTTATAAAAAATATATTCATCTTTAAGTTCTGTTAACACATTGAAAACCCCTTTCTTTGCAGTGATGCACGTTACAAAACTGATTGTGTCAATTTTCACAACAGACTTTAAATTACAGTTTCCATCCGTGTTGATGCATTGTATATAGAACATAAAGTCAACATTTGATTGGCTTGAAAGTTGTCAATTACAATTTTGCACACAACTGTTACATTGAGGTCCAGGGCCAGCGAAACTGCATGTTTACTTTGTCCCAAATTATGATGTAAATCATTTGAATGTAAACTTTGCTAGGAATATAAGAGCATTTCTGTAAATGTAATTTTAAAGACTTTTTAAGATTTAGAAGTGGAGGTAGCAATATAGGTTATCAGACAAAGACATAGTTGACAATTGTTTAGACTTAGCTGGGACAGTCCCATGTTTTGGGCTCCTGTCTTAGAAAAATCTGTCCAGGGACAGAACTACCAGTGGTGTAGCCGGCCCAGAGTATGGCGACTCGAAATAGCTTTTTTTGTTTTTTAATTTCACTGTATTTGTGTTAGTTTGATAGTGTGTTTATCTACATGTCAGTGTGTCATTATATGAAATTTGTGTGTGTCCGTTTTCATGTAAATGTGTGTGTATACGTGCCACAAATTGTCCCTGAAAATATTACGTTAACAAGGACAGGCACATCTAAACTGAACCTGAATGAAGCTCTCATGTCAACAAGGAATCAGAGTTGAGAGAGAGAGAACAACTGTCCTTATTGGAAAACCTGATAGAGGGATATTGGTATCAAAAGAAATATAGAGTAGGTGTCATATCCTGTCCCAAAAGGTATAACAATATCATGCTTTAATAGGGTAGATAAACGCCAGTTCTGAGTAATAGTAGGTACTGGTTTGCCTCTAGGCTGGCAGCCAGACCTACTATCTTAAAGGTAGAACGGGGCGTGAGGGTAAGGGGATTGGTACTGTTTTAGTATGTACTAAAAAACCAATAATACCAAAGTCAAAAGAATTAACAAATAACAAATAGAGAGTGGACAAACAAGTTATTATTAAATGAGAATGACATTAATCTCAGCTTGACACATGTAATTGATGAGCATCAACTAGTGTTCCTGGATCTTAAGATCATCCTGGAACAAGATGGGACTATCCAGACCGAACTGTTCAGAAAAGAAACATCCACAAACAGTTTACTACACTGGACTAGTCACCATCCTTATCGTCTCAAAGCATCTATCCCTTATGGGCAGTACCTTAGGGCAAGACGGAATTGCTCCAAAGATGAGACCTTTTACAAGGAATGCCAACTCTTGAAATCTCGGTTTAAAGAACTAAAATACCCAAACCGGGTTCTCAAACGGGCATTCCAAAGAGCCAACGACACAGACCGGCACACCAGCCTTCATTCCACCAGACCTGCACAAGACTCCAGGACCCCGCGATGCATCGCGACTTTCGACCAAGGGTGGAAATGCATGACCAACATTTTCAAAAGGAACTGGCCTATTCTCCAACATGACCCTGTGCTTTATAAAATACTACCCAGCCACCCCTCCCTAACAGCACGAAGACCATCGAACCTACAGGATCAACTGGTTCACAGTCACCTTTCTTCCCCCTCAGCACCATCAAATTGGCTCTCAGATTTAAAGGGGACGTACAAATGCGGCCACTGCAAGGCTTGTAAGTACATTTTACCCACCAAATCAGTGACCTCTACTCAAACACGTATCAGTGTAGTCACCAATGCCTTGGTAAACTGTGGCACCACCCGACTGATATACCTAATTACATGTAGCTGTGGGATACAGTACATAGGAAAAACCTACCAACAATTCAGACGTAGGGTCCTGCAACACATAAACTCCATCAAAAATACCGTGACCCCAACTACAGTAGCACGACACATCATTAACTTTCACGATGGCATCTGTGACAACCTACGTTTCCAAGCGATTGAAAAATTAATGCCCAACCCAAGGAAAGGTGACTTCAATAAAACCCTACTACAAAAAGAATCACATTGGATTTTCACCTTTAAAACCCTAGCCCCCCATGGCCTAAATGAAGACTTCAACTATACCCCCTTTATCCACCAGTAACCTGGGGTGATTAAGCACCATCAATCACACCCCTTATCCCCTGGTTCTCCCTATCGATTGGGTACCTAATCTACACTCTACACTTTTAAACCTCCCTGAAATACAAGGGAATAACACCACTACAAAAAGATCAATTTCGATAACCTCATTGGATTTCCACTATGGGGTTACAATATGTTAGAATAGGATAGAACCATGGACCGGCATTATTCCTAAACTATCTAAGGAAGTATTCCACCACTGATCGCTATAACATCCCTGTATCAAAAGATCATCCTTTTTAACCTGATTGTATCAACCACCATGTCGATACAATATATACTTTTAAATATGACATCTCCAAAAGGTGATACTGAAGTCATCAGTCACCAGAACAGTATAAAAATACGAATTTCTGTTCACCACTACTCATCACCGGCTATGGACTGTATTGCACTAATAGCAATAATAGGTTCCGGTAAGGTTCCAAATGACAAAAATGAATCCACAAACTAACACCACAAATTAGGGCACAATGACTGGAATGAAACTACAGTGACCTCTGCACACTGTTGACTTCGGTGAGCCACCGTAGCCCCTAATTTCATGGCAGCCGAAAACCTGACCAATCAGCTGTCAGGGCGGTATTTTTAAACTCCACCAGTGGAGGGAGACAGTTCCCCCTGACGAGCCGCTAAACACGGCGAAACGCGCGTCGGGTTTACACCGACATTATCCTCAGACCGTTACTAGCTTTCCGTCACCCCTAGTGAAAAGATTTTACTCCTCTAGATACCTGACGATCGGCTCCTAGAACCTGTCACACTGCAATCTACCACACTGGGCTCCATTACCCTGCGGCAGCATAGTCAGTTAAATAGACAGTTAAACTGTCCGATCTCGCCAAAAGAGGATACTATTTAAATATTCACTGTGGGGACCAAATACTTTGATATTATTTAATCGGAAAGACAACTATATACCGACTTGGGTATATATTCATGCAAACTATTTTACAGTGTACATAACTCTTTATCATTTACTAACTATTGTGCCGTCTCCCTGGCACTCTCTTTACTATAACCGGTGCCCATGAAGGCACTATTTCTTTTCCGTTTTTTTCCTAACATTTACTGTCTAGTATGTGAACCAGACTTGTTAGTCTAATTGTAGCAAGGATCTTGACAAATCGTGAGCACAGCTGGAGGTCACACAGGACAGACGTTGAACTCAGGCAAATTGCAAGAGCTCACACTACAGTCTTGTTTCATTTTCCTATGTTGGGCATCGGGATAGCATCAGGCTAAGTGCCATAACGACAGACCCACTACACTTCACTGTGGTCTGACGGACACTAGTCTATGCATATACCTATATACACGCCAACATTGGACACTGCTGTGTCAGTAAAGTAGACCCGCTAATAGAACCGCTGTCAATATCCTGTTGAATTACAAGCACTATCAGATGCCTCAGAGGATTAACAGCGCACTAAAATCATGATCAAGAGTTCATACCACTGAGGTGACAAACTCGTCACACTCTACTTGGGTCCTGTCCGTTCAAGCCGTCAGTTGTATACTTATTTACTTTTGATACTATTGTATCAACCAGGCAAGCTTACCAGACTCGATACCGACTCTGGAGCGACCCCTAGTGGCCATTGACCACAGCACTGGTTTTCAAATTAACATAAGGCTTAATACCATACGGACAGATTCGATATATCCGACTTGTGTTTGACAGCTACTGGTTTGAGCCGTTACCGATGTACACACTTACACTGATTACGTGTTCGTGTTAACCCGGAGGGCTTGCCAGATTTGATACCTACTCTGGAGCGACCCCGAGTGGTCAATCACCATAGTACGTTATTAGGACACTGTAATAATAGTTTGCTCCCTGAGGCACTCTAATCTGATTAGCCTCGTTTCACTTTCCCCTTTCCCCTCTCCCCCTACTTCACACTCGCCCCCCCTATCCTACTGCCACTGACCATGATTTTGGACTAACTTTTGAGCCAGGATAGGGTGGTTTTATTATTGTTTGTCCACTCTCTATTTGTTATTTGTTAATTCTTTTGACTTTGGTATTATTGGTTTTTTAGTACATACTAAAACAGTACCAATCCCCTTACCCTCACGCCCCGTTCTACCTTTAAGATAGTAGGTCTGGCTGCCAGCCTAGAGGCAAACCAGTACCTACTATTACTCAGAACTGGCGTTTATCTACCCTATTAAAGCATGATATTGTTATACCTTTTGGGACAGGATATGACACCTACTCTATATTTCTTTTGATACCAATATCCCTCTATCAGGTTTTCCAATAAGGACAGTTGTTCTCTCTCTCTTTGCATCTTATACTTTGAGGGTTACCCCCTCCCTGTCCGGTCACACTTGACAATACTATGGGCCAACCCATCTCTCTATCTCGTTAATCCCAGGTTTCAATACCATTTTTGGCCACGCTAACAAGCCTCTCTCTATATAGATCTATGGTGGTTATTCAACTTCCGATTTTCATATTATTTTTGAGTGTAATTATCCCTAACTTTATCTCTGCTAAATGACTGACCTCCTTGACAAATTAGGTGACCCCAATTTAGGCCTAGAGGAAATTACAAACGTATTTTCCACCAACCCCCTATCCTTGCATGGCATCAGCAAGGACAATATTAATGCCGCATTCTTTGAAATTCAAAAAACTTACCAGGAACAAATAAAAAGTTTCTGGGAACTAACAAGCCTCAAACAGTACCTAGAACAGAAATTGGTACCAAGAGGCTTACGTCCTGAGATTCTGTTGCCAGATAAAGTCCAAACTGAGGAACAACTTGGCGAATGGAACTCAATTTTACTAAGCTGTTCCTTCAAACTGATGGAATTTCTGGTCAAACTAGAAACTGGCACTTTTGAAGCCTGCAACCTGAAACTTAAGGCCGAGATTACCCAAATAAAAAACCATAAGACCGATGAACTGTACCCATCTATGGAAATCAAACTACAGCAAAATATCATTAATTACAAACAACATCTCAAAACAAAAAAACATAATAAATTTCAAAGAGATTATAAAGATTTCAAAAACGGTAATATCTTCAGGCAAACTAACACGAGACGCAAAAATAACTACAGGGGATCATCATCTGGGGAGACGGACTGGTCAGACCAGGACCAATACCCACCAAACAGACGTAAATTTCCAAACACAAGGAACAGGTCACGTCCAAGAGACACTAGTTCACAACCGAATTCCAACAAGAGTATCCTTAGAAATCTGGACAAAACTGTCTCATTTTTGGACATCCCCATAACAGGAGATACTAATAATCCCGAACCAAGTACCTCTACCTCAAATCCTTTTTTGGACCAGGTACAACCTCACCAACTGCGGGGACGCCTGAGAGACAGGGACCGCTGGTCATACAAAACCCAAAATCGGCCTCAAAGACAGCAACAACCATGAAAATAATCAACCTTTCTGATTTCCAACTTTCAGCACACCACAAGAGTCTGTTGAACAAGGGATTATCTTTTGTACCAACACCTGTTTGTAATAAATTTAACTGGGCCAAAGACCTAAACCTTTTTGGAAGAAAATTGGCCCTCAACATTATGCACACCAAAAAAGACCAAGCCACCGCAAATGAACTAGGTCTATCTCTTCAGGACTACGAAATGTCCAAAACATTGGACAGCCTTCTACAGGAGAATAATCCCATGAGACCACTCACAGACTTCAAGCCACCAAGCCACTTCACCCCCAGTTTCCAGGATACCCCTCATGTTGACCTATTTCTCCAGATGTCACTCAATGAATTTGAAACTGCAAATGAAGTGAATTACAGGAAAAGTAATTTGACCTTTGCAGAACGCAGAGCCCTGAAAGACCTACAAAAACAACCTGACCTCATAATAAAACCAGCCGACAAAGGCGGAAATATTGTACTCTTGAATCGGACGGAATACGTCCTCATGTGCCTTTCCCATCTTAATGACACCACTTGCTACAGAACACTCCCCTCAGATCCCACTAACACCTACGTTAATGAACTCGAAACCCTTTTGAACGATGCTCTTAGCCAACAAATCATCAGCCAAGATGAATTTAAATTTCTGCATCCAAATAGAACTCCAACCATCGCGACATTCTACTGTCTACCTAAAGTACATAAGGGTATTCGACCACCACCTGGGAGACCGATTGTCTCGGGCAATAAATGTTTGACCGAATGTCTGAGTAAATATATTGAAAAAATTCTACACCCTCTGGTGCTAAAGCTACCCTCCTACCTTCAGGACACCAAGTCGACCTTACTCATGCTGCAGGACATGATTGTCCCTCCATATACACAACTGGCCAGCCTGGATGTGGTCTCTCTCTATACAAACATACCCCACCATATGGGATTGAGAGCCTGTAGGTTCTTTCTAGATAACACCTCATATAATGACGCACAAAAGAATTTCATCTTGGCCTCACTCGAGTTTGTCTTGACACATAACTACTTCGTGTTTAACGGGATCTACTATCTCCAGATCTCCGGCACTGCCATGGGGACAGCGTGTGCGCCCACATACGCCAACTTATTTCTGGGATGGTGGGAGCAGCATATAGTCACAACCTCCAAATTTAGCCAGTTTCACCAATCTATCCTAACCTGGCATCGGTATATAGATGACATGCTGCTCCTATGGACGGGTTCTGTGACCCTTTTTGAGGACTTTGTCAAGTTATTAAATGAGAATGACATTAATCTCAGCTTGACACATGTAATTGATGAGCATCAACTAGTGTTCCTGGATCTTAAGATCATCCTGGAACAAGATGGGACTATCCAGACCGAACTGTTCAGAAAAGAAACATCCACAAACAGTTTACTACACTGGACTAGTCACCATCCTTATCGTCTCAAAGCATCTATCCCTTATGGGCAGTACCTTAGGGCAAGACGGAATTGCTCCAAAGATGAGACCTTTTACAAGGAATGCCAACTCTTGAAATCTCGGTTTAAAGAACTAAAATACCCAAACCGGGTTCTCAAACGGGCATTCCAAAGAGCCAACGACACAGACCGGCACACCAGCCTTCATTCCACCAGACCTGCACAAGACTCCAGGACCCCGCGATGCATCGCGACTTTCGACCAAGGGTGGAAATGCATGACCAACATTTTCAAAAGGAACTGGCCTATTCTCCAACATGACCCTGTGCTTTATAAAATACTACCCAGCCACCCCTCCCTAACAGCACGAAGACCATCGAACCTACAGGATCAACTGGTTCACAGTCACCTTTCTTCCCCCTCAGCACCATCAAATTGGCTCTCAGATTTAAAGGGGACGTACAAATGCGGCCACTGCAAGGCTTGTAAGTACATTTTACCCACCAAATCAGTGACCTCTACTCAAACACGTATCAGTGTAGTCACCAATGCCTTGGTAAACTGTGGCACCACCCGACTGATATACCTAATTACATGTAGCTGTGGGATACAGTACATAGGAAAAACCTACCAACAATTCAGACGTAGGGTCCTGCAACACATAAACTCCATCAAAAATACCGTGACCCCAACTACAGTAGCACGACACATCATTAACTTTCACGATGGCATCTGTGACAACCTACGTTTCCAAGCGATTGAAAAATTAATGCCCAACCCAAGGAAAGGTGACTTCAATAAAACCCTACTACAAAAAGAATCACATTGGATTTTCACCTTTAAAACCCTAGCCCCCCATGGCCTAAATGAAGACTTCAACTATACCCCCTTTATCCACCAGTAACCTGGGGTGATTAAGCACCATCAATCACACCCCTTATCCCCTGGTTCTCCCTATCGATTGGGTACCTAATCTACACTCTACACTTTTAAACCTCCCTGAAATACAAGGGAATAACACCACTACAAAAAGATCAATTTCGATAACCTCATTGGATTTCCACTATGGGGTTACAATATGTTAGAATAGGATAGAACCATGGACCGGCATTATTCCTAAACTATCTAAGGAAGTATTCCACCACTGATCGCTATAACATCCCTGTATCAAAAGATCATCCTTTTTAACCTGATTGTATCAACCACCATGTCGATACAATATATACTTTTAAATATGACATCTCCAAAAGGTGATACTGAAGTCATCAGTCACCAGAACAGTATAAAAATACGAATTTCTGTTCACCACTACTCATCACCGGCTATGGACTGTATTGCACTAATAGCAATAATAGGTTCCGGTAAGGTTCCAAATGACAAAAATGAATCCACAAACTAACACCACAAATTAGGGCACAATGACTGGAATGAAACTACAGTGACCTCTGCACACTGTTGACTTCGGTGAGCCACCGTAGCCCCTAATTTCATGGCAGCCGAAAACCTGACCAATCAGCTGTCAGGGCGGTATTTTTAAACTCCACCAGTGGAGGGAGACAGTTCCCCCTGACGAGCCGCTAAACACGGCGAAACGCGCGTCGGGTTTACACCGACATTATCCTCAGACCGTTACTAGCTTTCCGTCACCCCTAGTGAAAAGATTTTACTCCTCTAGATACCTGACGATCGGCTCCTAGAACCTGTCACACTGCAATCTACCACACTGGGCTCCATTACCCTGCGGCAGCATAGTCAGTTAAATAGACAGTTAAACTGTCCGATCTCGCCAAAAGAGGATACTATTTAAATATTCACTGTGGGGACCAAATACTTTGATATTATTTAATCGGAAAGACAACTATATACCGACTTGGGTATATATTCATGCAAACTATTTTACAGTGTACATAACTCTTTATCATTTACTAACTATTGTGCCGTCTCCCTGGCACTCTCTTTACTATAACCGGTGCCCATGAAGGCACTATTTCTTTTCCGTTTTTTTCCTAACATTTACTGTCTAGTATGTGAACCAGACTTGTTAGTCTAATTGTAGCAAGGATCTTGACAAATCGTGAGCACAGCTGGAGGTCACACAGGACAGACGTTGAACTCAGGCAAATTGCAAGAGCTCACACTACAGTCTTGTTTCATTTTCCTATGTTGGGCATCGGGATAGCATCAGGCTAAGTGCCATAACGACAGACCCACTACACTTCACTGTGGTCTGACGGACACTAGTCTATGCATATACCTATATACACGCCAACATTGGACACTGCTGTGTCAGTAAAGTAGACCCGCTAATAGAACCGCTGTCAATATCCTGTTGAATTACAAGCACTATCAGATGCCTCAGAGGATTAACAGCGCACTAAAATCATGATCAAGAGTTCATACCACTGAGGTGACAAACTCGTCACACTCTACTTGGGTCCTGTCCGTTCAAGCCGTCAGTTGTATACTTATTTACTTTTGATACTATTGTATCAACCAGGCAAGCTTACCAGACTCGATACCGACTCTGGAGCGACCCCTAGTGGCCATTGACCACAGCACTGGTTTTCAAATTAACATAAGGCTTAATACCATACGGACAGATTCGATATATCCGACTTGTGTTTGACAGCTACTGGTTTGAGCCGTTACCGATGTACACACTTACACTGATTACGTGTTCGTGTTAACCCGGAGGGCTTGCCAGATTTGATACCTACTCTGGAGCGACCCCGAGTGGTCAATCACCATAGTACGTTATTAGGACACTGTAATAATAGTTTGCTCCCTGAGGCACTCTAATCTGATTAGCCTCGTTTCACTTTCCCCTTTCCCCTCTCCCCCTACTTCACACTCGCCCCCCCTATCCTACTGCCACTGACCATGATTTTGGACTAACTTTTGAGCCAGGATAGGGTGGTTTTATTATTGTTTGTCCACTCTCTATTTGTTATTTGTTAATTCTTTTGACTTTGGTATTATTGGTTTTTTAGTACATACTAAAACAGTACCAATCCCCTTACCCTCACGCCCCGTTCTACCTTTAAGATAGTAGGTCTGGCTGCCAGCCTAGAGGCAAACCAGTACCTACTATTACTCAGAACTGGCGTTTATCTACCCTATTAAAGCATGATATTGTTATACCTTTTGGGACAGGATATGACACCTACTCTATATTTCTTTTGATACCAATATCCCTCTATCAGGTTTTCCAATAAGGACAGTTGTTCTCTCTCTCTTTGCATCTTATACTTTGAGGGTTACCCCCTCCCTGTCCGGTCACACTTGACAATACTATGGGCCAACCCATCTCTCTATCAAGGAATCAGAGTTGTTGCAGAGAATGAACAGACCACTAAGACATGAATCAGCAATAAAACCAATCCCAAGGAAAGCTTTTCAAACCAAAAATTATTATTTATTTTTTTATATATCTAGGGGAGTGAGATGTATTATAATCAGTTTTTATCTTAATTCATAAACGTATGGTTCAGATTTCAGTGAAGTAATTACTTATCCAGTCACTATGGACGGAACTGCATGTCATGTTTACTTCTATCCTATAAAAAAAGTGTATATAGCCTAGCCAAGTTCTATAACGTTCTACATGTCTTGCATTCTTTCTGTCTGGTTTAGGCTTTCCAATGGACTGCCCAAATAGTGACATTTATGGTATTTCTAATTCTTTATTTGTAATACACATAAAAAGGACGTAAGATAAAACATAAGAAGATAGTGAGAATCTTGTGGGACCTGTTCAAACCATAAAATAAGTATTTTTATATATACAATATATATTTTAAACAAAATAAACTCATTTCAGGCAGTATCTATAAAGGTTGATATGTCAAAACCTTCATCAATGAACTTGGTCTCTAAAATGTGTGATTGTATGGTATTTGTAAGGCCAGATCTGCCTGAATACCACAGGGGTGCATTTTTTAAATAACTTTGGACCTACAAGGTCAAAATCTGGACAGCATGTAAATAGCAGGGTTAGGACAGGGCTTTACAAATTTGCTTTGAATCTAGGACCCAGCAAAAAAAAGTTAGGAGCCAGGTTTTTTTTTCCAATGTCAAAAACACAACAAGGGACAGCTTAATGTAGTTGTTCTTGTGTCTATAACCTGTCCCTCCACACTTTTCAATGTAAGCCCTGACTTTTCAGAGAAAAGCAAGTATTTACATTGTTGCCTAGTAACACTTCTAGTGAAAGTCACAGACGGCCTCTAGCGTGCATCCTGGGTCAGTGCTGCACAGTACGCAGCACCTACATTTAGCGTCTCCACGCTCTGCATGGAGGCGCTGAATGCTTCCGTTAGAGATGCATTCATTCAATTCAGCTCTATGAGGAGATGCTGATTTGCACAGCATGGCGATGCACAATAGCCTTCCAATGCGTTCCTATGGGAAAGCATTGGATTGGCCGAGATCAAGATTGATGATCACAGTCATGCAGACAGGGCCAGCCGCGGCGAGAGCAGCACAGCGTGGGGGGAAAAGGTGAGTAAAAACCCTTTACCCTTGTGATTGGAGGGGGACCAGTCACCTAAACACACACACACACATACTCAGTCACTGCAATAACAACACACACTCCACTGGAGCTGGAGTGGTTAGGCATTCCCTGGGGTCCAGTGGGGCTTCAGTCATCTCCCTGCCCCATAGAGCGCTGTTTAGTGATGCCGGGGCCGGAATGACATCATATTCAGGCTCCCAGCATCACTGGAGCACGCACGAGGGAGCAGAGCAAGGAAGGAGGTTACAGCTCCCTCATGCGCCTGCCAGTCTGCCTCAATCTACTAGGAGCCTCCTGCACGTGCGCACACTGCACGCTGTCCCTAAGCAGGATGACTGACCGCATGCCCAAGCTCTCCATCAGCTGGCTGGCCGCAAATCCTATCCCTTTAGCCGGGCGGGTGGTCGGCTGACCGCATGCCCATGCTATTTATGAGCCTGCCAGCCGACCGCCTTCACTCATAGGCGGCCGACCACCTCAGGTGCTGAATCGGCCAACAAATCCCAGGCGCCAGGACTAAAATCTTAGTCGTCATGGCGACCTGGGAATTGTCGAGCCCTGGGTTAGGATTATATAAATCAATGGCGTTATTACCCAGAAAACCTGCATTGCAAAGACTTCTCATTGAGCTGCATTGGGAAGTCTGTAATTGGACAGACACAGAAAGTCGGGCGGGGTTAGAAGAGGAGGGCTTACAAAGGCAGCAAACAAGAGAACTGCAGGCAACCTGCTTTTAAATAAAAACCCCAATGAAAAAATGAATAATTAAGTGCATGCATTTTTTCATTAGGGGTATAGCTACTAAATAGTGATATTCTTATTTGGGTAGGTGGGTAAGTGTGTAGTGGAGGGTCCCGTTAAGCCAATGGTAGATTGCACAACTGCTGGCAGACTAATATTGGGAGTTGTAGTTTTACAACATCTGGGGAAGTACTTGCTAGCCATTCCTGTTTTCAAGCAGCGCTGTCATTTTTTTGTTTGTATTCATTAGTTTTTCCTTTTCCTATGCCTCATGTATCTCAATAATTATCCTCCCTCCCTAACCACCTGCCGTTATTTATATTTATTTCATTTTCTTCCTTGTGCCAGATCTCGGTATATGGAGGCCATTTTGTTCTCCTCTGCCCATGATGTCTGCTGTTTTCCCTTCTCTGGGATTGATTTTACTTATAAAATGTGGGTAAATTAGTTTGGTGACTGAAAGAGAGTCTCCCTTTAAGCTCTGCCCATCATCAACATACTTTACTTCATGTATTGAAACAATGTATGAAACAAATAAAATGAGACTAGGGAGCAATATAGAAGCAGATTAGGTTACGCTTATTTTTTGGTGACTTTAGGGCTGTCAATAGTTTTAGTATTTTTGAACAAGGTAGTTCTTTTAAACGGACATGGCAAAATAGTGAGCAATGGCTGAGCTGAAGACTATCAAAAAGTTTAAAACTGGCTTTTTAAAAAAGTTTCAGTAATGGGCATGGCTTGGACGTCGAGCTGAATGAACGCATGGGCCACAACTTTGACCAAAATGCATAGCCAAACGCCATTGCAACCAATTTGCAATAGCCAACAGGCATAATATTGGGATAATTACCAGCATGAAATCTTCCCAAAAGAGGTATCCCAAAAAGGATGCGTCCATGCTTTCCCTGGCTCGCCTGTCACCAAAAACGGTGGATACTTAAGCCCACGTGGCTCAACTGAGAATCAAGAGGACATCATCGGAAGCCTCGATGCTTTGCTCAGATAATGCCACCACACCCCCCAACAAATGCAGGCAGGTCTGCAGTACCAAGTAAAAGATATAGACAAGAGCACGACAATACTCAAATATAAAGGTACAGGCCATCAGGTCCGAACTGCAGAACAAGAGACCCGACAGGAATTAGTGGTCAGGGCCCATAATACACTGGCAGATCATACAACTGACATAAATATGCAATTGAAACTTCTCTTTTCTAATGTCCTAATTTTATCCCGTCATATCTGTCCTACTGAATGCCCTAGTGTCCACTTCCAGACATACTGTCAGTACCTGGCAGTATGATGAAGGTCAGAGCTGCTGGGGAGATAAGCGACAGAGATAGATGAGACAGGGGGGGTATGATAGAAACATTTAAATACATAAAGGGAATCAACAGGAAGGCTGAACTTGATGGACGCAAGTCTCTTTTCAGCTAACTATGTAACTATGTAACACAGTAAAAGGAGGAGACTATATTTAAAAGAAGAAAAACTACCACAACAAGAGGACTTAAATTGGAAGGGCAAAAGACGGGCCGAATGGTTCTTATCTGCTGTCACATTCTATGTTTCTATGTGAGCACTTTAACACTCTTTGCTCTGTGTCTCTGATCACTTATACTCTAATGGACCTCAGCATGGAGCATCCTGACATAGGACATCACAGATGAGATCTTTGGTAGTGTAAGGATGTAGAGACAGCGAGAATGGAGTTGTATATGTTCAGTTCCCAGGCTTTTAAAAAAAAAAAAAAAAACTAATAAAAGAAATTGTAAATAAATTACACAATACACATGTTCAGTTAATGGCAGGTTTGTGTTGACTTTTATTTTATTTTTTTTAAACAACACAAACAGTACAGAACATTGGAACCAATTATCGGCAATTGGTCTAAAAGTTTTGCTGATATAACCATATATATTTAAAAGATCAAGTATCTTAATTCATTGATGCTGACCAAGTGGTAAGAAAGGAAACATCCCACATACCGTATATACTCGAGTATAAGCCGAGTTTTTCAGCCCATTTTTTGGGCTGAAAAACCCCAACTCGGCTTATACTCGAGTCAGAGTCTGTATTATGGCAATTTGCATTGCCATAATACAGACTGGGGGAAGAGGGGGGCTGGCAGAGCTGTACTTACCTTCCTGCAGCTCCTGTCAGCTCTCTCCTCCTCCGCGCGGTCTGTGCAGCACCTCAGTCAGCTCCCAGTGTAAGTCTCGCGAGAGCCGCGGCTCTCGCAAGACTTACAGTGGGAGCTGACAGAGGGAGCTGCACGGACCGCGCGGAGGAGGAGAGAGCTGACAGGAGCTGCAGGAAGGTAAGTTACAGCTCTGCCAGCCCCCCTCTCCCCCCCACTGAACTGCCAATGCCACTGGACCACCAGGGAAGGAGAGCCCCCCTCCCTGCCATGTATCAAGCAGGGAGGGGGGACGAAAAAAAAAATATAAATAAAATAAGAAATAATAATAAAAAATTTATAATAACAAAAAAAAGAGGTATAAGGACAACTATGGGAGGGAGGGGGGGTATAAGGACCACTATGAGAGGGAGGGGGGATAAGGACCACTATGGGAGGGAGGGGGGGGATAAGGACCACTATGAGAGGGAGGGGGTGGGATAAGGACCACTAGGGGAGGGGAGGGTAAGGACCACTAGGGGAGGGGTGAGTCAGGACCACTGGGGGGGGGGTGAAGGAACACGGGGGTGGGGAGGTAAGGACCACTGAGGGAGGAGGAGGGGAAGTCAGGACATATGGGGGGGGAGGGGGCGGCAAAATGTTTTTTGCCTACGGCGGCAAATATCCTTGCACCGGCCCTGCACACACTGCATTCACGCACTGCATTCATACACACACACACTGCATTCATGCACACACGCTGCACTCATACGCACACGCTGCACTCATACACACACACATACGCACACACTGCATTCATTATACACACACTGTAAATAAATATTCAATTAATATATTTTTTTTAGGATCTAATTTTATTTAGAAATTTACCAGTAGCTGCTGCATTTCCCACCCTAGTCTTATACTCGAGTCAATAAGTTTTCCCAGTTTTTTGGGATAAAATTAGGGGCCTCGGCTTATATTCGGGTCGGCTTATACTCGAGTATATACGGTAATTCAAGACTAGTTTACAATGAATATCACCCCTGTGATGCTACCATGCACTGTGTGGTCAGCCCTTAAGGCAGTAGTTAGGGGTTACCTGATCAAATTTTCCACACATAGGTGGGAAAAAGCCCAAAACGCAACCCATTTTAAATTTTCTAAAAGCTTTACGTAAGGCAGAAGCTAGGTAGGCACAGAACTGACCCTTCTAATAGATCTTTAGAGGAGCTACGATCAGATTAAACCTCAAATGCATGCTCTTAGAAGATGTAACATGAATAATCACATGGTCTTGTAGGTTTTTCTACAAAAAAAGCCAATAAGATGGATACATTCCTAGCTATAAAGTTACACCCTCGTACTAGACCCAAACAAATTACAGCAGGTTGTAAATTAGTGACCTCTCCAGAGGCTATACACTTCAAATTTCAATCCTACTACCAATCATTATACAACCACACTTTGGAGAACACATATAATCAAAAATACCAGGACAAAGGTTCTTTGAGTCTCTAGAGCTGCCTACTACTCTACTACACTCTCCTTCCAGACATAACGTAAGAGGAGATCTCAATGGTGATTCCCACGCGAAAGAGTAATAATGCTCCAGGCCCAGACTGATTCAGTCGCGCATACTACAAAGCATTTCATAACCCCACATATCTCTGGAAATTACACTAGCCAATATCAAACTGCTGCCGAAAGATGGGGCAAAACCCCACTAAGTAGGTTGAAGGGTTTAATATTTCAAGATTCGATAACTGACAAAAGCCATACAATTCTGACATGTTAGTAGAGAAGGAGTGGGCTGAGATGTTGAGGATGAAAAGCAGACCATACGCATATGCTGCGATTTTGTGATGGTGTTGAGAGGTGTGATTGCCAGTGATTTTTGGGTTAGCTCTAACTGCATTGAAAGGGCTCTAAGCGCAAGATGAACAGTAATGGTGATAGGGGACACCCTGCCTTGTACCATTCCTTATCCTGAATGGGTTGGACAGGAAATCATTCACCAAAACTCGAGCAGAGGGGTCTTTGTAAAGTGCGGATATCCAGGTTAACATACGGCGATCTAAAACCCAGAATTTGAAAAACCTTGATAAGAAAGCCTTCTCTGTGCCTGTGGATAGAAAAATTGTGGGATCTCTCCCACGTTGGACTTTGAGTATCAAATTGAGAACACAGACCACGTTGTCTCGGGCTTCTATGCCTGGTCAGGGAGCACCAGGGATGGAATGATGGGTTGTAAGCACACTGCCAATATTTTGGCAAAGAGTTTCAGATAGACGTTCAACAAAGAGATTGGTCTGTACCTGGGGCACAAGATGGTTCCTTCCCCTCCACGGTTATAACTGTGATATGGGTGGTCAAAGTGTGTTCGCTTCCATTAATGATGTGAACAGGCATGTTGTCTGGGGGTTAGCAATTTTTGTAATATATAATCGTAACCCCATCTGTGCCAGAGCTTTTCAACTTTGGCTAGTTTGAGGGGGAGGTATAACTCATCCAAATTGATGGGGAATTCCATCAGTTTAGACTCTTAGAATGAGAGAGATGTAGAAATGTGTTGCTGGATATAATCTTCTAAGTTCGGGGGACAGAAGTGTTTCAGAAAGTGGATGGGACCAGTCGGAGGTTATATAATCCTCACAGTATGTTCTGAAGGCCTGTGCTATTTCTTTGGTCGTATTGTGCAATTTATCATTATGATTAATTTTCGAGACATATGTCCTCAACTTCAAGCAGTTAGTGCTCGGGCCAGTAATCTGCTGCTCTTATTTCCTTGTTCAGAGATCTTTTTGACTCGTTTGAATAAAAGCTGTAGGGAATTGAATCTTGTCAGAAATTAATCACTCTTAGACAAACTCATCTGAAAGCATGTGTTCGTGTATGCTTTCTGTTTCTATAATTTGGGTCACTAATGACTTCATTTGAACTAATCTCGGTTTTATTACTGTAGCGTGTGTAAACAATAAACCTCTAATTGTACATTTGTGTGGCTGGGTTAACAGAGTGGGTGTCGTTTATTTTGAAACAATTTGCCAGTTGGGAGTAGAAATCGTCTGCAATTTGAGGATCATCCAAGAGAGATACATTAAGCTGCCATGCCCAGGTTTCTGGTCTGGTAACAGGTATAGAGCTTGTGATTGTAATGGGTGCTTGACCAGACAATCTAATGCTTCCTATCTCTGCCTGGTGGAGACGGTCAAGGTGCTGGTGCTGTAAAAATAATCAATAGGAGAGTAAATGTTGTGCAGAGGAGAATGTTGTGCAGAGGAGAATAGAAGGTAGGGTGACTCACCCTCCAGCAATCAGTCAGCTGTTGGTTATAGAGGAGAGATTCTACAGAAGTCAGCAAATGTAAGGGCAGGTGTGACCTGCCTGAGGATATATCCATGTTCAGATCAGATGATGCGTTTTGACCTCCCGATGTTTAACATGTGGCTTAAGAAACCACAAAGTGTTACCCTCCATACAGAGTATCTTGGTATCTTAACGTCCCTAGTTGTAAGGGAGTGAATCAAACCCAGATTTAAACTGTGCTCCAGTCCCTCACACCCTTACCCCAATTCTCAGAAAGAGAGACTTAACTCCAGGGATGCACCCACAGGGATTCAGGAACTTGGAAGATGCAGGCATTCATCTATGGGATAACTCAACTATCGTTCATTTCTCAGTGTTGAGAGAGAGAGACACATATTGGGCTGCCAAGATATTTTACACTGCTTGCAGATATGAGACTGCACAACAGTTAGAGGTACAATGAGCTAAACCAGCAATGGCAAACCTATGGCACGCGTGCCACAGCTGGCATGCCAAGCCTTCTCAGTGAGCACCTGTCAGGGTACCTGAGGTCTCTACCTTTGAGAAGGGTAGAGACTTAGTTGTTTATCCGTCTAGACAGGCCATTTCTCCCGTTCCTCGCGGTCCATCCAGTCATTCTAACGCTGGCCGCAAGGGATCCGCTTCCTTTTCTAACATGACGCTCGATACGTGACGTCTTCACGCTATCCCGAGCGACCTGTCACTCTATTGGCTTTATCCAATCAGCACCCATCGGAGGCGTGTCTACTCTCCGGACTCAGGGTATTTAAGCTTGCTTCTCTCGTCAGCTCATTGCCCTGTCGTGGTTCTAGCTTGTCTAGTCACTCAGTGCTCTTGTATTCTAGTATTCTCCTTGGTTCTGACCCGGCTTGTTGTACTATTCTGCTTATCTCTGTTATCCCTCTGACCCGGCTTGTCTCTCGCTTACCTGTCTTCTCGTTCCCTCGACCTCGGCTTGTCTCTGACCATTCTCTGTTATTCTCTGTACGTTAGTCCGGCCATTCTAAGGCCCGGTATACGTACCTTTCTACTGTTTGTACTCTGCGTGTTGGATCCCTGTCCCGATCCTGACAGCACCCGGCCATAGGTTGCTGGTAGGGTACCCAGTCGTGTATTCACCGCGAGGCTAATAAGGCCTTGTCTGTCAGTAAATGTGTGTGTCTGTCAGTGTATCGCTGAATGTCTGTATCACTGAATATGTGTGTGTATCTGTACACAGGGATTACAAAGGAGGGGGTTTCATATAAAAAAAAATGTATGATTACATATGTTCACATTCTTTACTTGGGGTAAGAAAAAGACAGTGATGAATGGGAAGACATATGGGAGGCTGCAGCTAAAGTATTGATCTGTGCGACGTCCCAAGAACAAATGTATAAAATTTAGTTAAGTTGGCCTACCACCCCAGTACAATTACATTGAATGGGACTCCCTCAGAGTGGCCAACATGGCTCCTATCTACACGTGTGGTGGTCTTGCCCAGTAATAGCTGCCTTTTGGAAAATAAAGTGGGAAGACTTCAGACCAAGGTTTTCCACAGGCTCTTTGACCTGGATCCCTGGCATTTCCTACTGCCTCGATCCCTAGAAGGCTTTCCCAGGAGAGCTCATAAATGAGTCAATAAAATCACTTTAGCAGTTAGAAGAGCTGTACTTGATAATTGGTTGAGCGCATCATTCCCACCCCCGACACACGCTTAGAGAAGTGAAGTGAAGCTGAAAGCTATCTAATGCCTCAATTATCTGCCATAATTTATAACTCACTCCCGTCATTCCAGAAGACCTGGGCCCATTGGCGGGAATACACGATCAAAACTTGATGTCACATGCATTTCATTCCCCATCATTTTTCCTTTTGTTCGATTTCTTTAAATTTCCTTACTTTTGAGTTCAATATAAAAAGTTGCACAGAGGATGCACAACAGAATAATAATAATAATAATATCTTCCCATTGTACAAGTGATAACTGTATTTGTGAAAAATACTATATTCTCATACACTTGCGTACTGTACTCTGCAAATCTCGCTGTGCTATATAAATAAAGAATGTATAATGAAAGGAAAATATTTTTAATTTTCATGAATAGAAAAATATAAGAGATGGTATATTATAACAAATATAGCATCTTTCTTCTAAACACTCTCACACTACTACTAGATTATATAATAGTTGAAATTGAGCTTTTAGTTGGTGTTTATTGCATACGAACAGGAAATCTTCACATTTACTGACCTCAAATCATCTGCAAAACAACTGTGGTACATTTTATCAATTTTCCTAATAACTGCTCTGAGATGTAAAAAAAAAAAAAAAAAACCCCAAGACTAATAAAAATGGCATTTAAAAAAATAAATTTAAAAAAAAAAACGCACTCCTAAACTAAAGAAATACTGTCTGAGAATGTCTTTTTTTTTCCAGTCAAACCTATTTATGCATGCCGCAAAGCATAAAACAAGAATATTTCTACAGCCATGTGCCAGATTGCGTTTACAGGAAATAATGCTGGAAGTTGGTACAGACAGATCGGAAAGGCATCTTGAAAGATGAATTTGATTGGGCTTTTGTCCAATCTGCAGTGTGAGATCATGCTTAAATACTACATCAATCACACTTCTGGAAAGCCACTTTTTAACGGGATACTAACATAGAATATATATATATATATATATATATATATATTTTTTTTTTTTTTTAAGTGCTGTATAAGTGTTGTATTGATTGGTATAATGCTAGGATATATTATTATTTTATTATTTATATAGCGCCAACAAATTCCGTAGCGGTGTACAATGGGTGGACTAACAGACAAATAATTGACATCAGATCACTGGACGTACAGGAACAGAGGGGGTTGAGGGCCCTGCTCGATGAGCTTACATGCTAGAGATATATAGAGAGTTCTTTGGTGTGTATATATGTATATATATATATATAGATATATATATACACCGTGGTATGGGAATGATTAACAAGTAAATAAAAATCAATATTACTATATATATATATATATATATACATATATAGTAATATTGTAATATATAGTATATATATACATATATAGTAATATTGATTTTTATTTACTTGTTAATCATTCCCATACCACGGTTTACCAAAGGTAAGCCTTTATTTATAGCAGGCATGTCCAACCTGCGGCCTAGTATGGTAGCAGGGGGGTGGATAAAATATGTATTGTAAATTATGATCTCTTTGTGTAGCTTTGAGTATGTGTTACCAGTGTGTGTTTGTGTGACACATCAGTGTGTGTTTGTGTGACACATCAGTGTGTGTTTGTGTGCGCGCATTACATCAGTGTGTGTGTGTTACCAGTGTGCCGGGAGGCACTTTATTTTATATGCGGCCCAAGAAAATGTTTCTACACTCGATGTGGCCCAGGGAAGTCAAAAGGTTGGACACCAATGATTTATAGAGAGACTGTGAATTACATTATATATATATATATATATATTTATTAGTCACAACATAAGCAAAAGTTGTTCATTGTTCTTCATTGCACATAAAATCCAATAGAAGAGTTACAGAAAGAAACCAGGGACAATAAAACATCCAAATCATTTAGATGATAAATTAAAAGCCATTTTATATTCATGCGGAAAAACAAAACAAAACCAACCTATGTGTTTGGACCATGACAAACACAGATCTACTCAGTCAGTTAGCTTGTGTTCTGCGCTGAAAACAAACGACAATGTAAAACATAAAAATGTAGCATAGACTTAACTCACCCGTCACAGACTTCAAAAAAGGAAGACATAAGCGTTTATTGTTATGGGTTCAATTAAATGATCTATACCAGGAATTGCCAATAGAGAGATCCCCAGCTGTTGAAAAACTCCAAACTGTATGACAGTCCATGCATGAGTTACTGTTCTATTAAAAATTAACTCTTTAATTAACAACATGGACTCCTCATTACTCTTTAAGCGATTTTACTAATTAAATTGTACCCCACATTTAAGCACAGCAATCCGGAGGGACTCATTGTATTTTAAGGCTTAGACTCACAACATTTACCCTGTGATTTCATAATGTCAATTACATGAATTCTAAATCAGTGAACGACCGCAGGCCGGGAGCACAGTGATCGATATTCCTGCAGTAGCAGTTTTGCTCTGAATGCACTTTTTAGGGTTTACAATTACATAAATCGGAGTGACGTGTTCCACATGATGTATATATTCAGCAAAATATGAGGTGTTGTGGGGGTATCTCAAGGTACAATATAGTTTTACAGCAAAAGCCGGGAGAGACTAATGTAATGTTTTGGTTTAACAAGTTAGATCACCTTTACACAAATGTTTTATAGTTTACGGATGGTGACTACCTTATCAGCAGAATCTTAGCACAGTGACTTTTTCACACATTCCTACCTGCACACCTTATCCGGTTTTGCCCATTTTTAATTTTGGTAAAAAATGTAAATATTATTGGCAGCTTTGATAAGGTTTTTCATATACCTGTAAATATTAGAGCAATAACACAATAATAAACAAATAACAATATCTAATAATACTAGACATTGCTGTCCTGCCAAGCAAAGAAAGGGGGGTACAGAACCTGCCAATCTAACATCTCACAATGAATGGCTTTTTCATGAAAGAACCTCTCGGAAACTTTCAAATCTTCCCCCAGCCTTTAAGAGATCCCTCTCTACATATCTCAATACAGAATGCACCTGTAATCATGGTGGATTATATTGCTGACCTGTTCGGTGTTAAATTTATATATGTGCTGGGTATTAATATTATATAGCATTTTTAATATTATATTGTACCCTATTGTTATTATGCAGTGCTAGCGGGCTCGGGGCATACTTGAAAACGAGAGCAATCTCAATATATTCTTCCTGGTAAAATATTTTATAGATAAACATAAATGGATAACTATATGCTCGATCCAATGTTGTCTGAGATCTTCTAGTTACTAAAATAGATAATCTAGTACTTCAAATCAGCATATTGGCCTTACCCTATTATACTAGTAATACAAATGAAGAGACTATGTACAGACAAACACTGTTAGGAAACTTGTTATAGATATATCTGTTCATTACTATAATAAAATCCAGGCAATACTAGACTGACAATAAATATTGTCTCAAATTAATGTTTTTACATTCAATCTAACCAACAGGCCCAAGGTGTGTGAAGTGACTCATACAAACTACCATATTGTTTGTCCATCAAACTAACATTATTCACTGAGAATTGACAGGAATTCATAGTGAATTAAAACATTTAGGGCAAAATAGTTAAATAGGAAACATTCTCCAAACCAATTCTGTTTTTAGTTTGGATATTTTGGCCTTAAATTTAATATCTACTTTGAATTCTTGGCTATTCCAACTATATTGAATAACTGAGTAAAGTCATTTCCTTCCCCCAATATACTTGTTCAGCTATATTGTGTTTATTTTACATAATATTTTTCTGTTGGTCTATTATCCCAAAGCCTAATTTCACCCATTTTCAAGCATTAGTTCTATAAGTACAAGAACTATACTCTCTTATGGGCTTCTACTCCTTCAAGAATATTCTCGATTACAGCTTATCCATTTTTTTTCTTAAGTACTTTATAGTGCCCACGCACGCACGCACGCACGCACGCACGCACGCACGCACGCACGCACACAAAATTATGGTACTATAAAATACGTAAGAAAAAGAACGGATGAACAATGAATAACCTATAGAGTTCTTTATTATTATTATTATTATTTATTTAGTTCTCAAAATGAAAAATTGCAAGTAACATGCCATTGCTGCTCCTGCATTCCAAGTTCACTTACTACATAGAAAGGCAGACTTTGGACACATTTGTATATAGGTGAAATATACTCCTGAAATTCTCTTTGGTTTGTTGCTAGCCACATACATTTTCTAACGTTATAATGAAAAAGTATGGGAACAAATTAAATAAGACTGCATTTTAAATGAATACTAGTTTTATATGAATCCTATTACAAAGAGAAACCCAAGTTGGTGTGACTGAAACAACAATATAGCACCTTGTTATAGTATGTACTTTATTAATTGTTGATGCACTTTATTCAATGCTTTGCACTTCATATTAATTGCATGTACGTTCATTAGCACTTTTATTAATTACGGTATGCACTTTGTTATATAAACATATAACTTTGTATTATGACTATATCGTCTAGCATTAATTACTTTCACTTTGTTCTTCTCTTGGATATGTAAAAATAACATTGGATTTTCTAATAAAGATTCCTCTTTGGATCCCGTTCTGCAGCTCTATCAGATATAGTTTATGTAACCTAGGTCTCTTATCTTTCTTATTCACATCACACTCCTTGATACACTGTGTCTTAAATTTATCTCTTCTCTAATTGATACACGTTTAAAAACCTATGTTTCTGCGGACATATACACATATATGTTTTTGCTTGTATATATGATTGAGCTAGTAAATTTGGGTACTTTGTATCCTCTGGAATACATTGTAGTACTTTGCTGATTTTTGTATTTTTTTTGTATTATTTTTTATTTTTTTTGTGTTTTTTTTTTCTTTCTTTTTTGATTTATGTTTTTCTATTCATCTTTTAATTAAATTTTTCTTTCCTTATTTTTTTCTTCTGTTTTTATTTGTTTATTTTATTTTTTATTTATATTCTTATATATTTTTTTAATTGTCCTTATTTATTTTATTTCATTTGTCCTGGTGTTCCTATTTAATTACTTTAAACTGCTCGTTTAGCCTGGGGATATGTATATGGTCTTTGGCTGCGCGATGATGCACATTACCTTGCGTCGCCCGTTGCCCTAGACGTGTGTCTTGACTCCCATGCGCATGCGCGATTAGGTCTCTTTCGCGCATGCGCTCGGATTTCAGATGCCGTATACCCTATGCGGCCACTGTATCTCTGACGTAATCGCATATAGTCACGTGGGTGAGGCGGCACGGTCTCCTCGATGTGCTTAGTATCTCATTTAATCCCAGGTATAGTCATGTATGATTAATTGCACAACTTGCATTAAGTGACACATTTATCTAAAAGATCTGTGCATATATAATTGTTGATGTGTTTTTTTTGTAAAACCTGGACTGCTTGTATTTTCTCTGACTATCTCTTTCAGCCATTTACCTATTCATTCCTTACCATGTCTATTTAAAAAGTTTGATGTATTAATTTAACATATTGATTGTATTACTTTTAATTCATTTTTTTAAATGAAATTTCTAATTGCTTAATTGTTTGCTTAACTAATTGATTGTAACTTGTTTGTATATAAGTGCCATTTTGTCACTGTGGTGTTAGCTTGATAAAGACCTTGACAGGTCGAAACGTTGCAATAAATGTGCCTGGAAACAATCGCAGTGAGTGCCTGAGATTTTTCTATTTATACATATTCCTTGTGGTTTTTTTTTGCTGACCCATGCTCAGTAGCACCCTGGATTGAATTGTCGTGGCTGAGTGCGACCCTACCTTTTTTTTCTGAAACAACAATATCAACACGAATAATAAAGATTAGAGCTGTAGAAACTTATCATTTGAAGCCAAATGAGAATTAAAAAAACAGGGCAGGTCAATGATAATCCGTAAATTTAAGCTGCATTGTTACTGACAAGATACAAGATACTTTATGAAATATTCATAGTGACGGTGTTCAAATCTCACTGAAATTCCAACCCAGTCAAAAGATATACTGAGACAAAGTAGGGACTACTCTGTGTCGGTATTTTTTCCAACAGTTGGCATTTATTGACCCTGGGTGGAGCTACCGCCATCAAGAAGTGTCAATATTGAAGAGACTGGATGTCTTCATGCATAGCGTGAAGATGCCCATAAAACTGCAGGAAGCATCTCTAGTGGTTGTTTAGAATACAACCACTAATGGCAGTCTTAAACCTGCAATGTTTAACATTGCATCTTCTCTAAAACACCAATGTTTTACATTGCAGGGTTAAGGGACTGGGACACTGCAACCAGACCACTTCAATGAGATGAAGTTGTCCAAGTGCCTATAGTGTCTCTTTCAAGAGGCGCAATCATCATACCTCACCTACTTTAAAAAAAAAAAAAAAAAAACAAAAAAAAAAAACGAAAGGAAAAAAAAAACAGCTTTGACTACTTACTACTTTTACACAGTGGATATTCAACATCAGAATGTTCAAACCATTAATTTTCCCTATGTTTTTAATTTTCTATTTTTTTATTCCATGATAGTTAGAGGATCAAAACATTGTGATGCAAGTATATAATCATGAGTATATGGTGTCAAAAGCACATACTCCATTCTTGCAAAAAAAAAAAAAAATGTTTATGCAGGTCAAAAGAATCTGTAAGCAGTTTACCTACAGTTGCAGGCATGGGTCTTTTTTATTTCATGGTTTAGGTGAATGATCTGCTGGGCGCAGATGCACTGAGCAAATTTTGTTTTTCACCGTCCAATAGAAATAACTGCATGAGCATTTAATTTACCACATATACGTTAGTTTGACCTTATAAGAGGGTCTTAACACTTAAGTTTAGAAAACAAAGTGGTTCAAGAAGTTTGTTATAATAAAATAGGGGAAACAGCACGCAAAAATCGAATGTTTTTTTGTGTTTGCATGGTTGTGTTGAGAATAAAAATGAAAAACAACACTTAAATAAATAGTTCTGGGGCTCTGCAAAAAAAAAAAAAAAAAAAGGCTGCATGATACAAATATTTCAAATTCAAGCATGCATCCAGGAGAGCATGTAGGCAGCTCCTAAAATAACACTTGTCGGAGATTATATAGAAGGTTTTAGCTGTAGGTAAAGCGTACATAGCTGAAATATGTGACAAAAATGTCACACTTTAGTCAGATGCAGAAAGTTCCCAAAAATAACTTTCCTTTTAAGAAACATATCAGCGATGCATCTGCATACAGACTTCAGGCTGGGAGCCGGAATGTGGATGATTTGTAACTAGCATTTGAGGTAGCAGGAGAAGGATTCTGTATTAACCCCTTAAGGACACATGACATGTGTGACATGTCATAATTCCCTTTTATTCCAGAAGTTTGGTCCTTAAGGGGTTAAAGCAGTCCAATGTGTAGGAGTATTCATAAATCAGGATATTTTCCCCCATATAATGGAGGGAAACGCAAAAATACAAAAATGAAGCACTATATACATCTACAGTTATTCATTTTAAGTAAAAAAAATAAATAAAAATAAAAAAATAACCAAAGTGCTGTAATCGCTATACAGCATTAGACATGAAAATAAAAACATACATTCACATTGAAGAAATAATTTAAGGAATACGGTTCACATTCAACTAAGTAGAAGAATTCTGAGACTTTACTTACCAAAATGCAGTCCACTTTTGACTGTATGGATTTGCTGCAGGAAAAGGACAAGAAGAGAATTGTTAAAATTCTTGCATTGCATAACTTAAACAATGTCACAGATGATAGTAACCCAATTATGCGGTGTTGACTTGACACAACTTTTCTCGGACTAATTCTCCCAAAATTTAGTGCAGCCTGGAGGGCTGTCATTTATTATGTCCAACGAAAAAGAATTCTGGTAACAAATGCATTCTTAACATACTGATTTGTAAGTAAACAGATTTTGCCTCTTTCTTCGTAATAATATTTTAGCAAGGAAACACACACATTGAACTCTATTTGTAGATGATGTGGCTTATCCCTATATGGCCCTAGTATTTTGGTTTTGAAATGACACAGGAAAGCCCAGAGCAATGAGCAGGAAGCAAATGTGGGGTAACTATAACATTTTATGTATACATTCAATGGAACACTCACTAGGATAATGTACAGACTGAATGTTAATGCTTCCCTGTAGCTGGATGATAAGTTCATGTTAAATAAACACATTTAAAAACTCCTGCTCCTGTTTTTCACGTACAAAGTACATTCCATTTTACAACCCCGGAACATAAGCATCTTAAAAAAAGACTTTCAATACATTTTTTTTTTTTTTAGGGAAAACGGAAAACAGAAAAATTCACTACGTGCATGTATACACTACATCCATATGTTATTTCTTATTAAAAAAGAAAGGGAAAATTGTTTTTACAAATTAAAGTAACACTATAAATCACTAAGTCCCATTTGAGTGCGGTGTCCCTGTGTTCTTAACCCTGTGAAGTAAAACAACCGCCACCCTCTCCCCACTTAAAAATTAGTATTTTATACAGATTGAATCTTTATGAAATGCTCATTTTCACTGTGTTGGAATTTCACTGAAATCCCAACCCAGTCAAGAGATATAGAGACAAATCAGGCACTACTTTGTCTCTGCATTTCTCCTGTGCTTGACTTTCTTAGACTTTAAGGTGGAGTCTAAGAATCAATTCCGACAGCCGTCACCTGTCTGCTGCAGTGAATTGACTGTCTATTGAGGATCCCGCCCCCATAGACCTCAATGCTGTACTCTCATGCATGCTGACTGCCACAAGAGGTGTTTCCGCTGCACTGACGGAGTTAATCTCAGTCATGTGATGCGGAAACCCTGTAGGAAAGTCCTATTGAATACATGCAGTCTGACTACAAGTAGGGACAGGGACACTCTAGCGCATGGAATACAGAACTGAATTCCTAATGCTAGTGTTCATTTAAGATACAAAAGAAACACACAAAATAAAATGGGGGGGGAGGGGGGAATGCCAAGTCAACACATAAATAAAAAAATAAATAACTAAAAACCTGGTTACATTAGATAACGTTAGTTCATAAATATGCTAAACAAGCAGATAAAACCCACTGCTGCTAGAAGAGAAATATAGATAAATGCATGACATTTATATACATTATTTACACACACATATTAAAGAATGCTTTGTTCAAAACATACCATACAATGCTGGTAGTTTCTAGCACGAATAGTACAGTGAATTGCAAAGAAAACTAAAAACATTAACAACTCTGGCTATAAGTTAGGTCACCATCTTAAAGGGATACTATAGTGCCAGGAATACAACGCTGTCTATCGCTCCCCCTTATTCCCCGCCCCGATAAATAAAGGGTTTAAAACCCTTTGTTTACTTTATCCCAGCGCCGATGTACCACGCATGTAGTAGACCTCTCTATAGGAAATCAATGCTTTCCTATGGGGGGGAAAATCCGATGCTGGATGTCCGTTTTGATTCAGGAAGTGCCACCAGTGGCTGTCTGGTAGACAGCCATCGGGAGCAGACTTAGAGCTGCAATGTAAACATTGCAGTTAATCTGGAACTGCAATGTTTTACAATGTAGCACTTGGTGCAAAATGAACATTACACCCAGACTACTTCAATGAGCTGAAATGGTCTGGGTGCCTATGGAGAACCATTCACCCAATTAAGCCTCAACAAAACACTGCTAATCCTTGCAGAGTTCCATGGAAGAGTTACCCTGAACAGCGTTTGCTAGCAATATGCTCCACAACTGTCTAGAAATATGTCAAAACTTCTTTTTTGAGAAACAACCCATGAACATTTATAAAAACATATAGTGACATGTCCTTTATTAACCTCTATTTAGATCGCAAGCTGTTAAACTCAGCCAATGGGGAGGAGAGGCTTTGCAACCTACAAAACAAAAACTGAAAAACAAACATTTGGAGATCATATTCCTTGCCTACAGGGGCAAGGAATTCTGGCTCTGTGTGTTATTGTTGCCTTGGGCATGTGGCTGCTTCATTTCAGACTTGCTGACCTCCTTTTACTGCAACAAAATAACCTGGGGATGATTTGGAGAGAACACTACCAACTAATTCAAATGTGTCAACTATAGAATCCTGCCACAAACTCTGCCTCAGCCCAGTCTATCTAATTATGGTCTTCAAATAAAAACGAATGAAAGGAGCATAAGAAGTGTGACACTTCTAACCGAATTGTATTCTCTGTAAAATGCAGAATCCATTATTTAAACTCTTTTTGCTGATATTTGCTTCATCCACATCTGCTCCTTTGGCAGTTTAGATACTGACAAAAATATACAGAAAATAAACAGAAACACTCTCTATCAATGCAAAAGGTCACGGCAGGCGAGAGAGGCTTATAGCAGTGACAGTTTTGAAATTTTTGTCAATCATTTTTTTATTGCGGTGCATGTAGTGTACACAAGTTATGCAATAGCATTGCAAAGCAGAATTACATGCGATAACACAGGTATGTAACTGCAACGTATTTTGAATATTCAGGAGTAACTAACACATTTTGGGATGTAGTCACACATTTGTTTGTATCAGCATACAAATAATCACAGAGGACACATTGAAGTGATCACAGGTACACAGGAGTGTACTGACTTAGTAAGCAGAGGCAGTAAAAACAACAGAAAGAACGTTGTGCAAATGCGTAAGACCATGTGTAGCGATAGTTGAATTAAACAGGATGAGCATGCATTCAGGAGATGTTATCAGCGTGGAAGACAAACAAACAAGGATGAGCAGAAACAAAAGCGTGAAGCCTGACTAAAGGGCATGTTATAAAGAGGTATCAACCCATACCCTTCTAGTGATAGTCATAGGCATGCTCAGCTTTTTGATAGAGCCCATCCGGCACCCGGAATCACGTCATGCCAGCCCCAGGCCTGAGTTGGAGCCTTTACCCTAGCTCTACTGACCCGAACTTAAAGTCCAGGTCGCTATTCCTGGTGTGCTGAGTCGTCCGAGGGTGAAAGTGTCTGCCGCCGGGCCCTCCAAAGATGTGGGTGGTGTGATGGGTGTTAACAGCATTGGATTGTCTGAGACTGTCAAGGAGGTAGACCAGGGGCAGAGGCGGCACAAGCCAAATGCGGCACAAGCCAAACATAGCCCTGGCCAATCAGTATTTCCTCATAGAGATGTATTGAATCAATGCATCTCTATGAGGAAAGTTCAGTGTCTCCATGCAGAGGGTGGAGACACTGAAAGGCAGTACTGCACACCACTTGTTTGTTTTGATTATCTAACTTCATCACTTATTTAGAATGTGTTTTGCTAGAAAAGATACATTGATATTTCTGATTTCTCTCGAATGGTCAAATGATGCAATGCATTTACCAAGTTTCATTAAAAAAAACCAAAACAAGTAGTTAAAACATTAGTATTGTTTGTTAGTAGAATTAGAGAAGACATATCTTTTCAGGGATTTCAACCGGGTGGATATAGAATATTCCTGTTGTACATTATATACTTATCCCAAGACAAACTTTACCCCCATCTCAGACACAGAAGCTCTGAGAGTGTCTTTTCACTTTTCTCCCAGAATGCCATGCTGAATATGCAAATAAGAAGCCAATTATATATATATTTTTCTGGCTTTTGACAACATTTCTGTAAGCTCCCTTAGCACTGATGTTCTGTTATAAAACACAGTTACTTAAGCCACTGCATGGGATACAATCTTAAAGGACCACTCTAGGCACCCAGACCACTTCAGCTTAATGAAGTGGTCTGGGTGCCAGGTCCCTCTAGGATTAACCCTTTTTTTTTATAAACATAGCAGTTTCAGAGAAACTGCTATGTTTATACTGAGGGTTAATCCAGCCTCCAAAACCTCTAGTGGCTGTCTCACTGACAGCCGCTAGAGGCGCTTGCGTGCTTCTCACTGTGAAAATCACAGTGAGAGCACGCAAGCGTCCATAGGAAAGCATTGTAAATGCTTTCCTATGCGACCGGCTGAATGCGAGCACGGCTCCTGCCGCGCATGCGCATTCAGCCGATGACGTCGCAAGGAAGAAGGAGAGGAGGAGGAAAGCTCCCCGCCCGGCGCTGGAGAAAGAGGTAAGTTTAACCCCTTCCTCCCCCCCAGAGCCCGGCGGGAGTGGGTCCCTGAGGGTGGGGGCACCCTCAGGGCACTATAGTGCCAGGAAAACGAGTGTGTTTTCCTGGCACTATAGTGGTCCTTTAATAAACAAATGATGAATAATGGACTCAGAACATCATTAGAAATTCAGGGTATTCAATAACTGTTTTTGCAGAAGGAGCACATACACTGGGTATAGGAGAAACATACCAAATATTGTGTGTGATTGGACAAATGTGTTTTGTCTGAGGATTCTAGCACCAGAAAAAGCAGGGCTTTTGGGATACGAGGCCTATATCACGCAGGTTTATATTTGTCAGAGGTCAGGAAAAGGGAAAAAGCATTGTGCTACAAACATGGCACCAAATGTCAGGCCAGGTCAGTGTCTGGCATAAAGATAAAGGAAAAGCTGTCACGTGCATAGAAAATAATAAAATACACACTTGTAGGAAAGGCTTGCCACTCATGGGGCAGTTAAATATAAAAAAAAATATAGACAAAGAATTCCATGTAAAACCTTACTGGGGCACTAAGCCAATCCCACTTTCAAAATTAAGGAGTACACAACAAACCTTTGTGAACTTCCCGTCGCTCAGTTTAGTGGATTCTGTTTCCCCTCCCAGCTCTTCCCTAGTACATTACGTTCAGAAAAAGATGCCTTTGACACACAGAAAACAGGATAACCAGAAAAAGAAATGCATTCCGGTAAAGGAAACAGCAGGAGAGCAGGCAGAAAAAGAAAATAGCTTTCAAATAGGAGTCACCAAATACATCTGTTCTATCAAAGGATGAGGAATACTGTACATATTTTTTTTAGTTAGGTTAAGTCTTTACCTGTAAACTAAATCTGCCTTTTTCACACAAGACCAGGAGGAGCATAATATAGATGAAAGGAACACTCCAGATGACCCAATTATTTATGCATTAAACTGTCAAATACATTTTAACATAAAGGAAAAAAACAATAGAAATATCCATCATTTGATGCAAATACTCAGGTTATACACCCAATTGTTGCCATCCAAAGTTTGACAGCTAGACCAGGCATAGGCCACCTTTGACACACCAGATGTTTTGGACTACACCTCCCATGATGCTTTGCTAGCATTGTGCGTGTGCATTAATGGGTATGCAGTCCAAAGCATCTGGAGTGTTGAAGGTTGCCAACCCCTGGGGCCCTAGACAGATTAAGTTTAGTGAAACGTGTGTAACATGGCTCCAGTAGAGAAGACCGCTCCATTTGTTTTGCCAAAAACAAAACATGCAGCCATAGGCACAGTTACCACTGAAATAATCTTTAGAGGTTACAGTGCTTAGCACACATCTTTAAAGCCATCTGTTAATACAAATATGTATTAGAAATGTTTTTTTTTTTTTTTTAATTTAAATATGCCTAAACCCAATCCTCTACAAATACGGACCATGCAACAAAAAAAAAAAAAGGAAAAATGTACACTGTTAGGGCACCAAGTCACTGCTGGCAACATAACCCCATGAATTGAATGTGAGGTTTAAAAACAAAAAATATACCACACACATCACAATCAATTATTAAATTGTATTGAAATGTATTAAAACACATTTATCAGGCATTCAAATTCCATTAAAGGACCATTATAGGCACCTAGACTACTTCAGCTCAATGAAGTGGTCTGGGTGCCAGGTCCTCCTAGTTTTAACCCTGCCTGCTGAAAACATTGCCGTTTCAGAGAAACTGCTATGTTTACATTGAGGGTTAATCCAGCCTCTAGTGACTGTCTCCCTGACAGCCAGTAGAGGCGGTTCCGCGATTTGCACTGAGTAATCATACATATTGCTTTCCAATGGGCGGGTTTGAATGCGCACGCACGTCTGGGCGTGCATGCGTATTCGGCTCCACTCGGGATCTGACGTCGATGGAGGAGAAGAGGTCACCTGTGCGAAGGGAGCCTGGCACTGGATTAAGGTAAGCAAATAAATGGTTAATCAACCATTTATTCACCACGGAACGGGGTCCTAGTCATCGTTTATGTGACTAGGGCTCTATAGCGTTAGGAATAGATATTTGTATTCCTAACGCTATAGTGTTCCTTTAAAAAGGGGGGAAAATTTTTTTTCAATATCTGCTTTAGTTCCTTTGAAACCCTTCAGTGGCCAGAATTGCAAGATGGGAATCACACATTTCAGTTAAAATAATAAAAAATAAAAAAACAAACAAGCAAACAAACTGAGAAAGAGCTATGGCTTTAAGGTGGAGATAATATAATCTGAATGGAAAACAACTTTTCTTCTGAACCGTGACCTTTCCACCCCCCCAGTGGAGCATCGTAGCATTAGTGCTTCACAGATAGGATCCAGCAAATATTTCTGAATTTACAAATTAGGCTAGGGAACCTGGTGTGACCTCTCGAGTAAGGAGAATAAAGCTACATGCAAATATCAAATGGGTCACTGTATGAAAAACAGGCAGAGGGAAACACAATCCTGCTTCCAGAATTTCAAAACTTGCTCCAACTTGCTTAACAAAACATTGGTACCACATTTCATGCTTGTAAGCTTTCCTGGTACGCTGCCATCGGAATCTGTTTAAAAAGATTCGTTGGCATGAAAAATGCCAAGGACTCCAAAATAAGGACCAAGATAAATTATCACAACGATCTGGAATGAGATTGTGTAGCTGAAGCCCATGCAACCATGTCAAATGCTATTAAAGAAATGCATTAAGCACGTAAACTGGAAATTTAACAGTTGTAGATTCAGGTCTCCCTGCTGAAGTCTCCGTAGTGCTTGGACCAGTGTCCTGTACACCGAGATGTGGGTTGTTCATGGGAGTGGATTTATTGGTTCACAAAAATAAGGGTGCTGTGATTTTCATTAGGTGGTCTTATGAAACAAGTTAATGTCGGAATGCAATGTTGTATAACAAACCAAAGCACTAGTAATTTTGGTAGGATCAAACCATAACCAATGCTCAGGCTCTACAGCTTTTAATGTACACTTTGGCAGAGGTCATAGAGGTATTTGTTTGAAATTGAATGCAGTAAAAACTTGTTTTTTTCACTTTACACCCATTTAAATAGGCCTAAACCCAGTGCTCAACAAATACTGACCATGTCCCCTCCTTCCCCAGGGGCCCAGATATCAGTCTGCCTAATTAAACGTGTAGACATGCAGTGTTCTGGAATTACGTTTTTAAAGGAACCCTCCAACAGCACGCATAGATTTTTAGTATCTCTATGAGGAGGTGCTGATTGGCCAAAACAGTGTTTGGCCCCGGCCCATCTCACCTCCTTGCCAATTTCAGCCAATCCAATGCGTTCCCTGTGGGAAAGCATTGTATTGGCTAAAAATCTGAAATTCTGATGAAATAAGGGGAGTTTTAACATTTTCTAAGAGGGAAAACTACCTAACTGGTGGATTACAAACTATAGTGTCAGGAATACATATTTGTGTTCCTGACCCTATAGTGTTCCTTTAAACCCCTTCAGTGACTTACCTGAATCCAGCGCCGATGTCCCTCGGCACTTGGTCAGGCTCCGCCCACGCTCCTCGGGAGACCTAATGCACATTAGACGCATTAGACGTCCCCATAGGAACGCATTATTCAATGCTTTCCTATGGGGATTCCGGCGACGCTGGAGGTCCTCATGCATAGCGCGAGGATGTCCAGTGTCATTTAGAACACTTTTCGGGTTCTAAGAACACGGAAGTCCCTCTAGTGGCTGCTAAAACTGCAATAATTACACTTGCAGGGTTAAGGGTTGTGGGAGTTAGCACCCAGACAACTCCAATGGGCAGAAGTTGTCTGGGTGCCTGGAGTGTCCCTTTAAGTACATTGCACATAATATGATGGCTATTAAAAAAAAAAAAGGGGGGGGGGGGGGTAAAAATTCTAAAAGGGAAACAATCAACATGGTCTTTGCATAGTGCCCCTCTGACCCCATAAACACCCTACCCCCAGCTATCAAAGGGATTTAAAAAAAAAAAAAAAAAAAAAAATGATATATATTTTCCATGTACTTTATTCCAGCACCGAAGGATCTCAGTTTCCACTTCCAACAACGCCATCGCTAGTGGGAATCCAAAGCGCATGGGCGGAGAGCGCTACGCACACATTAGGCATTGTCCATAGCAAAGCATTGAATCCATACTTTAATATGGGGATTTATCAGATGTCTACATGCATTTATTTTTTTTACATAGCAGGTTTTAAGAGGACAGGAAAACTGCACCCAGACCACTCCAATCAGATGAAATGTTGCATATGCCTATAATGCCTATATGAACAATACGAAAACAAAAACAAAAATTGCTGCATCTAAAGGACAATCCCTCCATATAAATAGTTAGATGGGATATGCATAAGACATAAGACAATAATAAGACAATGCATAAGACAAGAGCCCTACTATAGCCCTTAGTAAACACTCCACAGACACTCCACAGGGATTTTTTTTTACATTTTTTTTATAGTGAGCAGTGCCGTTTGAGATAAAATATAAGTGGCTCAGCCAAAATACTTGTTTAAAAACTCTAGAAAATATTCAACATTCCGGTGACTAATTATTTCAAAGGTGTATCTTTTTCTTTGGCAATACTTTAATTGTTCCCCTACAAGTAACAGATTGCATTGTCCTCTCCCTCTGTATAAGTAGTTAAACCATTTGCTAACAATTTGACTTTTTGTTGGGGGCCGCTGGATGATGCGTCATTCCTCTCTGCATCGCTGAGCTTAGCACATTGAAGAAAGCTTCTGACTGCAGAGAAGTAGGCCCTTAGTCAAAAAATTAAAACATTCTAAAATAGGTTTGACTACCTACAATGGCGGATGGAGGGGGGGGAGGACACAGCAGGGCATCTCTTGCACCATAACCACTACAGTGCACACTAAAGAAAAATACAAAATAATAAAATTTAGAATATATACAGATTACCCGTTAAAAAAATAATAATAATTAAGCAGGGTTACCTAGATTTAGCCGTGTATATCTGTTGTGGCAGCAGATTGCAGGGACACCATCGGAGCTAAGGTTAAAAGCTGTTCATCTTATTTGTTCAATAATTGCCAAGTCGCTGCCAATCCTACGGATGCCACTAGGCACTTCCAGCCAGATCAATTCTAATTTCAGTATATTTTGTAATTGAAATCAGATGGAACCTGAAGCAATTTTGAAATACTTTTTTTTTTTTTTTAATGTAAAATGCCCCAATATATTTTACAGAGTTGTAAAATTTAGATAAGGAGGTGGGGGATGGCTACAAACATAAAAAAAAAAAAAAACTATTCAAATATAAACAAAGTTCATTTTCATGTTTGTGAGATTATAATATAGAGTGGGTGTATTATACTGGGATCCTAGAAGGAAGGAATTACTTATACTTGCCCACACTTTCTGGATGAATTTAATGATGACAATAAGTCCCGTAAATGAATTACCTTTTCTTTACATTAAGTCATTTAGCAATAAATATAAGGTGCCATTTGAGATTCAACAGTAAGTCAAACATTTGTATGCTCTGCTCTAACCATCATCGTACAGCTCGTTTTAACTGCTTAGTGCTTAACAAACAGTTCTAAATTAGATAACACGCAGTGCAAAAACACAGGCCTAAGCAATACGAAAAAAATCCACATGAGCAGCAGAATGACCAGCAATGTAGACGTCAACACAAACACCTTATTAACAGCAACTGGTAACAAACCAAGAAGAAAATTCAGGCATTAATGACCTGGAAGAAAAATACTAAGAAGTAAAGATTGCAGTCAAAATAAAGCGATGGAATAAAAACAGTAATTATTTAGGTGTTAATTAAGCCGCAAACAACCTACGGTTAAAAGGGAGTGTGGCCAAAAAAGTAGCAGGGTTCTTCTGTCATCATATGTTTTGCTCTCATGGAACAAAAGTCCTTTTTTTTTTTTTTTTTTTTTTTTTTTTTTTGGGAAGGTGGGCCAAGTATCATGGAAACCTGCGTTTCGTTCCTAGAAGAAACATGACACGAAGCTGCGCTTGGCAAGTTCTGCCCTATGATAACACGCACATAACCCCTCTAAAGTACTTTCCTTTAGAATGCTTTATATGAATAACAGTAATATTTTGAAAGATATATGTTGAAAATGCATAAAAGGGGTGAGATGGCAGCCTGATTGAGGTTGCTGTAAAGGTTTTTACATAAATACTACAAAGAGATAGGTGTATGGTAATATACCACTTTGTGTTTTATTTGACATCATTGGCAGCAGAAAAACCCACCGAGAAGTGTCAAAAAATGGTTTCTAAAAATGCATAGGTTTAAAAAAGAATTATGAAAGAGCATAGGAAGAAATAGATGGATTATATTTTTAAAAAAGCAAATGACAAAATCCCTTGTTTTTTCCCCTGTATTCCCCTTTCCTCTAACTTTCTATCAGTAGAATATTCTGACAAATCCATATGTTCTAACTCATGTGGGTGTTTTACATTTGATTCCATCAGTGTGTAACTGATCAGATCATGTGGACAGATTATTTTTCCCACAAGATGGCAGAGCCGCTGCACTCTGCATGATTGCAAGTGACTGGTGCGGTTTCTCACACTGCAGGTGCAGGATACCAGTAGTGCTGCATCATTTAGAAGCATGGCCACTGCATGCATAATCCCCAGTAAATGTCATTGTATCAGAAAAGTTTAACCCCTTAAAGACAGAGGCAAAAGTCCAACTCCGGAACAAAACCTAGAATTTGCATAGAATGTGCTTGCTCAACCGTAATTTAAATGTTTCTCTAAGAGTCCCTAAGAGTCCCCCATACATATTGTATATTGGATTTCTAAAGGACAGAAAGGGCTCTCTTTTAATATCCTATATGTACACCTAACAAAACATTTAGTATGAATACAATTTTAAAAAGAGGGGGAGGAAACACATTTTTACTTATAATACTTTTAACACATTCAGTGCAACTAAATTAAAATAGCTCAAAATAGATTCAAGTATTAGTCTTTATAGTTAAATGCCTGATATGTCTTGGATGTAAAACAATTGTTTTGGTAGTTAGATGGTAGGCAACCTTCAGCACTCCAGATGTTATGGACGAAATCTTCATAATGCTGGCAAAGCATCTGGTGAGAAGGTGTCCACAACATCTGGCTTGCCATAAGGCTCGCTTAGCCCTGATGAGCCACCTGAGCCCCCAACACTATACCAAGCCAAGCTTACACTAACTAACCATATAACTGCCCCTACACCTAAACTAAACCCAACACTATCCCTACACCTAAAACAGCATTATCCCTAACATAGCCCTAGCCCTATACCATCAAAGAACTAAGGATTCCTCTGCTAGTATCAGTTTAGCCATCAACTCTGCTAGTATCAGTTTAGCCATCAACCAGGGAGTGACGAATGGGGAGCAGTAAATAAAAATTACTACTTTGTGTTCCTATAAAGTTCCCCTCTGCACTATGCCCCCCTCTGAAACTACAATGTTTTTACTTGCAGGGTTAAGGAGACAGACAATGCACCCAGACCACTTTAATGAGATGATGTGGTTTGGGTGCCTATAGTATCCATTTAAGGTCAAAACATTGTTACTTTTTGTAAGACATTCATACATTTGGACTGTACATGGTTTCTTTTGATTATGAAATTCTTTAGGAGTTTAGGATGTTCCATCAACCAAAATGTATATGGAACGTTAATACTTATAAACATACATGTACCGTTTTATTTTAACCATATTAATAGGATTTCTGCCATCGGTCACTCACTATTGAAGTTGTTTTCCCTGACACTGGCAGACATGTTGAATATGTGGCGCCTTTTGATAAAGGCGCCACATAGCGCCGAAACGCGCGTCAGCAAGGACGCCAGACTTTAGGCTGTACTAATTTATGATGCCACTTTTAGGCTCTTAGTTAGCCGTTTTTACCTCATTTATTTAGTTTTTTGTTCCACGTTTTGGGGTTTTTTCCTCTCATGGGTTTGGGGTACATGATGGACTGTCTAGTCAGTCCTTATTTGGCATGATCGATTTACAAGCAGATGTATAGTCAGGGGAGTTATGAGACAGGAGATTTAAGGATTCTACTAGCCTGTTTACCTAAGGTGAACCTCTATCTATTTCTAAGCTAACCTTATTTAACTCTCACTTTAGAGCCACTTACTACAAAGGTGGCTTTCTAGGTACCACTAACTGTTTGCCCATACTAGCCACTCTGTACCAAGGTGGTCTTTAGGGCATGAGTAGCTGACTGTTTATAACCTTCGGACAGGTATAAGGAACTTGACACTCCTTTACCAAGAGTTTAATTTGATTTAATTTAATTTAAACCTTGCATATGTATTTTTGAGTTGTCGCCTTTGCCTGACCATCCTATACGTTTTTGTCATCTACTATACCTACCAGTTAGTTGGTCTACTATTGCCACTGTGGCCACAAGTATATGCTTTTCAGGTGTTAGACTGTATGCACTCTAGATTATAAGTTAACTGATATATTAACATAGTATTAATCTAGGGTTGCCTTCTATATCTGACCCGACTGCGTGTGGGATAGCATGTTTAAGGATACAGCTTAGATTTAGAGGCCCCTATTGGCGCACTCAACTTTGAGACATATACTTCGTGTCTCATATATTATTTCAGGGTTGCCCCCACTACTGGCAGCACCTGTTCTTGTAAGTTGCACTCCACCTATTAGTAGATATCCCGTACTGTCTCTGTCTCCACTACCTTGAGGAGCAACTCTCTACCTGAAAATTGGGTTTATCCCTATACTATCCGTATTACTATTATTATTTCTACACTAGAAAGTTGCTCAAAGCTCTCCTGCATTTATCTGCATAATAGCATCTAGACCCCATCTACAACCTAGACCCTCAGAGGATAGCACTGTATTTTACAGTTTTTATTCTTGTCTGTTTACCTTTATGTAACGATTTATTAAAGTTTTTTTGTTTTATTCATACATATTTTTTCTATGGTTTACCATGGCACATTGAGCCATATACTATGTTGTATGGGCACACCTCTGGTTAACGTGGGTTGGAGGTCGGATTCTTTCTCCTCTCCAGCAACCTTTAACTTTTGGGGATTTTCTTTTCATTTATCGCTTTGGGTTATGCCCATTTTGTTGCCCATCTAGTCCTATTTCTGTGTCTTTAGGATTGGACTTTTGTCTAATCCTTCAGTCACCTTTTTCTCTATACATGTTGAATAGTTAGAATGTAAGTGATCAAATAGTGGTGTCAAAAGTTTCACTCATATCCAGATGCAAATATGTTTGCTTCACTTTATGGAAAAACAATTATGTGGTGTATAATCTGTACACACTTAAATCCAGCATTACAGAAATCGAGGAGAGAACATAAAAAAACATGCTAATTCTATTGCTGATTTGCAATGCCAATGTCGATGGTAGTTTGTTTCAATGGGTCTTCTGTTTGTCATTGTTTTGTGTTCTTTTCAGGATATTTAAAGCGAGCTTTTGGGGTAGTGGCGTATGTGCCACAATAAAAAATTTTTTTAAAAAAAGAATAAATGGACTGACGTACTTAATTCATTCGGCACAGCATACTAAATGTGAGGATGGAGGACAAGACACTACTTGTCTTTATATACATTCAGTTACTAGTGTTAGTGTCATAGAATGCCTACAATTCATGATTCAGCAAAAATAATGTGAGTAGAGAGGCCAACATCATTAACAAATCATCATTGCTCTCAATGGCCGGGAAATTTCTTGACTCTTGAAACAGAATTAAATTTTGACCAACCTAATTTGTGAAACACAATCCATATAGTTTGCTTCAGGCTAAACTGCACGCAGTGATGATGTGGAAAGGCGATATTTTATATGTGGGCATATAGATATAGCTTTTTATATAAATAAAATATTTGTATTGCAAAACACAAAGTTAAATAGCAAATGCAAAGCAAAGTATGGAGCACAATACATTTTTTTTCTTCTTCTATTTAAATGATGGTCTTCTATTTTACAAAGTTTATTATTGCAAATGCGGTCAGTCTGTATAGGAAGATGTACAGATTTAAAATCTGTCTTTTTTCCACCAAAATAAACTGTCAAATGGCAGATTCTCTCTAAACTATGGCATTGTACAGTGGCAAATGATTCTAGCAGTGGGTAGATGATCAGAACAAGTTTAAAGCATTTGTAATCTTCATATTATAGTCACGAAAATAAGTTTAGGTTAATGAAGCAGTTTTGGTGTATAGATCATGTCTCTGAAGTCTCACTGCACAATTATCTGCCAATTAAGAGTTAAATCACTTTAGTTGTTTTATTTATGCAGCCCTAGCCACATCTGCCCTGGCTGTGACTGACAGTCTGCATGAAAAATATGGTTTCATTTTCAATCACATGTTAACTTACTTCAGAAGTTTGTATCTCCTGCTCTGTAAATTGAACTTTAATTACATATAGGAAGCTCCTGCAGGGTCTAACAAGCAGAGAAGATACATTCTAAATTAAACTGAATTTGCAGTAAAGGAAGTGTAAACATTAGATTTCACTTTACAGGAAGGGTTTAGGGCTGCATATACAAAGTTATTTAACTATTAAATTGTGGAGAATTAAGCAGTGAAACTGCAGAGCATGATCTATACACTAAAACTGCTTAAATAAGCTGAAGTTGTTTTGGTGAGTCAACTTTAACTCAAATTCACAGATAGAATATGTAGATATGAAGTCTCCACCTCCTGTCAAAAAAAAAAAAACCTAAGAAAAGGGAGTACCAGTTTCCTTTCTTCTTTTTTTTAATTTTAATTTTTTTAAGTACTCTAGGTCTCCAGAACAACTACAGCTTTTTGTATTTGTTCAAGGCATCTCAATGAGGAGATGCGGATTGGCTAGGGCGGTGTTTGGCTCTGCCCCCTCTTAGATGGCCACTGGACGTGCTTCCTGGTGCAGTGCTGCACAGTAGGTAGCACTGACGTTCAGCGTCTCCACGCTCTGCATGGAGACACTAAATTTCCTCATAGAGATGCACTGATTCAATGCATCCCTATGAGGAGGTGCTGGTTGTTCAAAATAGTGTTTGGCCCGCTCCCATCCCACCTCCTTGCCGATTTCAGTTAAAAAGGCGAGATCAGAGGCGGGCAGTGCCGGCAGATCTGCGCCACTAGATATACGGTGAGTATTAACCTCTTCTAAAGGGGCTAGGGACGTGGGCGAACAAGCCACCTAAATACATGTTAGAGTTCCTGACGCTATAGTGTTCAATTAAAGCAACAACAGAAATTAAGCTTACTGAAGTATTTTTGATGCACAGATCAATTGTCTCCCATTTAGAAGTTAGACTACATTATTTCTAGCCACACACCCCCAGCTGAGACTCATACAACTTCGCTACACGGTTCGTAAAAAATAAGTATTCCTTATCAAACCTCACTTAGGAGAGTGTGTTTACTTTAGAAGTTGTGATCTAGTGCTCTGTTACTTGTCTGCTAGTGCAAATCATCCTCAAGAAGAAATCAAACTTTTAAACCTCCCAGAGTAAGCAGTCAAGCTATTTGTAAATGTGTAACTTGACCTAGATGTCCCTTTAATAATGAAAATAAATAAATAAGTAAATCAAGGTAAAAAAAGGTAAGATCAATTTCCAAATATACACATTGTAGGTAAGATTAATAGGAACATTGACCTAAAGGGGAGCTGAAAAATAAGGGATGTCCGTATGAGTAGGAAAATGTAGTTGTGTTTTAGAAATCAAAAAGGGGGTAGGGGGAGAAGGGGGAGAAGGGGGAGAAGTGGAAAGTTATGAAATTAGCGACAGCGGAGAGACAATTGGTGATGTCATCTAAGAGGGAAGAAGAGACATAAGATTAAAAACTTTTTTTTTATTTATAAAAAAAAAATTAAAGGGTATCTCTAAGCAACACAATCAATAATCAATACAGGCTGGTGCAGTGATTATTTTATCTAAAGTCTTCTACCATGTTAGGAGTAAATTTTGCATTATCAATTTGGATGAGATGGGGCATTGCCTGCTCCTAGCAGAGTCCCATATTTGGACTGCTAGCTTCCCCTTGCAAGGGACATTGAAAAACATCCAATGCTCAGTCTCCATAAACTCCCTTATTTCCCGCTAGACATTTAGAGGAGAGTGTGGTTTATTTTTTTTCTCTTCCCCATTTATATTTTGAATGTAGTACCTTCAAAATCAATTAAAAGGGAGTGTCAACTAAAATATGGAGTATTTCTTTAAATATACTGAGCAAAATTAGTTTAACGAAACAAACTTAAAGCGAATACATTTTCAAAGATTACCTCTGTACAGTTTATCACACTTAGAACTTTACCTTCAAATAATTTAAATTGCTACATATGTTATACTTATCTTTTATTATAATCTTACTGAGCAAACAAGAATCAAACTGTCATGCATGGCAGCTCATAGAATTACAGGAAAATCATGCTCACAGCAACATAAAGCTTTAAAGGAACACTATAGTGTCAGGAATACCAACATGTACTCCTGACACTATAGCGGTAAAACAACTAATTTAGGAGACCGGCCTCTTCTCTTTACTTCAAAAGGGTGTTTTTACTAACATTTTCTCCCACGCCGCGCCAGTCTCCCCACAGCTGGTTCTGCCCTGATCTACCACAATCTCAGCCAATCCAATGCTTTCCCATAAGAAAGCATTGGGAGGCTATTGCACATGCCCAGCAAAACAATGCTGGATCAACGCACCTCTATAGGGAACACTCGGTGTCTCCACGTTGAATGCTAGGACCCAGGAAGCTCCTCTAGTGCCCGCCTGAATGAATATCACTTGAGGTGTTATTAGGCTGTAATGTAAACACTGGCTTTTCTCTGAAAAGGCAGTGCTTATATTAAAAAGGCTGTAGGGACTGACTATACTCACCAGAACAGCTACATTAAGCTGTAATTGTTCTGGTGACAATAGTGCCCCCTTAAAAAGTACACTGGTTATGTCTAATATGGTGTTAGTTTAAAGAGCACAAAATCTTATGCCATAAGATACTTTTTCTCCATTAAAGGGATACTCTAAGCACCAGAATAACATTATCTTAATGAAGCAGTTTTGGTGCATAGATCATGCAGCTGCTCAATTATCTGCCACTTAGGAGTTAAAGGACCATTGACAGATCATCTCAACAAAGAGGCATGGGTACCATGGCCCTGTCAAGTTAACCTAGGTAATGTGGCTGTCGTAGAAGCAGGGGGGGAGGAAGGGGAGATAATTCATGTGCGGCGAATGCCGCGCTCGCAATCATACTTCCACCATAGGAAAGCAATACATAATGCTTTCCTATGGGGTTTTGGGTGACAATGGATGTTATCATGCATAGTGTGAGGACTTCCAGCATCAGTTAGGCAACCAAAAGTCGCCTAAACACTCAGTAGTCCCTCTAGTGGCTGTGTGGAAGAAAGCCACTAGAGGTGGAGTTAATTACAATTGCAGGATTAAAACGGACAGGGGCACTGCACCCAGACCACTTCAATGAGCTGACGTGGTCTGGATACCCATAGTGTCCCTTTAAGCAGTCAGTATTGCACTTGGAATTTGTATTTGCCATGTTAAAATTTGTTTAGCACCCTTGATAAAGGCAGCCAGTTGGTGCCGAAACGTTGGGGGGTTTGGTGACTCGTGTTTCTGTCTGAGGCTTGTAAGGATTTTTGCGGTAATTTATTACTATTATTTTATTGTATTTGCCTTTACTTCTGTTACTTTGTTTATATTCATTTTTTTCTTATATGTTTACATTCTGGTACTTTTTTGTACATAATAAAATTTAAATATTTTTTTGAGATTGTTATGGTGTGCATTCTATATTCTATATACATTTGAATATTTAAAGCACTTGAGGGAGTGCTTATATGGTTTGCACCTGGCTGTTCTTATACTGTTTTGTCTCTCCATGTGCTGTTGATTTCAAAATTTGTTTAGCATCCACATATACTGGGGTACTTTGACGTAGTGGTTTAACATATGGCCATTCCAATTAAGGTTTTATGGGGATCACAGGTTTGCTTTAGTACATAGGTGTCTAAACTTTTGGAATCCCCCAGGTCACGATGTTGATACACTATGTCAAAGGGTTCCATGGGAAAAATGAATTGGGAACCCCTGCTATAAAGGTCTGGCGTCATTGTGCTGTGCATGATGATGCATTTAAAATAGAAAAGTGATTTATTTTAATTTACATTTTTTTTTTTTTTTTAATGATTCATATTGAGATTTTTATTTTTGAGATAATTTAACTTTTTTTTTTATCTGGCCTCTATGTTGGTTCAGACTCTACTTTTATTTGGACAACTGATGCTCAACTTAATTTGGTTTCTGCAGAAGTTTCTCATAGAGCAATCACACTTGCAGGCAAACTGAGTATAAGGTGATGGACGAAGGGGCGCGATTTGCCCCCTCAAATATGCCATTACATAATACTTGTCTACCCATCTCTAAATATAAAAAAAACTCTATCCAGGCAGCAGCTAAATTCCTGCCCTCTGGAGGTGGTGCTCTGTTCTGACGTTCCAGCCATGGTTATAGAGGGTGGAAGACAAGCTATGTAGAAGCTGACACCTGCTTTAGGGAATAGAACTGCAAAATATCTGGTAATTTGGCATCCCTGGCTTGACTATGTGACAAAGCTGACTAATAGTGGGGAAGGGATCACAATGTGCGCTAGTTAGAATGTATCCCTGAGAGGTATTCCTGGGGTTCACAGTGCTTTGTTAGGGCTTGACAATTGGGCATGTTGCCACTCCGCTCCTTTATTCCCTTCCCCCTCCTTTTTAATTGTTATTCCTCAACTTAATATATGCCAAGGATATGTTGCAATAATTATCTGGATGTTAAAAATTTTAAAATCCTTTGAAGGCATGTATCAGTCCGTTGCTTTGTATTATTTAACCACCCTTTTTTTTTTTTTTGTTCTTTGGATTAGATAACAGTATAATGTTAAAAAAAAGTATAAATACATTTTTTTTTAAAAGTGAACATTTGATGATGGTTGTCCTTTAAAGGGACACTATAGTCACCAGAACAACTACAGCTTATTGAATGTGTTCTGGTGAGTAGAATCATTACCTTCAGGCTTTTTGCATAGAAAATGCAGTGTTTACATTACAGCCTAGTAATAACATCACTAGCCACTCCTCAGATAGCTGTTAGAGATCCTTCCTGGGCCATGGCTGCCTAAAATGCATCCAAACATTCAGTGTCTCCTCCCTCTGCATGCAGATTGGATCAGGCTACTACTTCTAAATATGTCAGCAGGCAGTGGGCAGGTCAAAATTAAACAGTGACAAAGCAAGCAACTGCAGACTTGAATACAAGTAAGATTTTACTATATTTAGGGAGGCATGAGGAGACCAGGGTGGCTAGATGGTGGTTTTAACCCCATAAGCTATGGAATACATGTTTGTGTTCCTGACCATATAGAGTTTCTTTAATTCTGCATTATTTTTACAGCAGCAGAATGGACTGGTTTTGGATGCAGGAGATTCCGCCATGACAAACTGCCTGAAAATCATTTGATAAAAACTAGTGCAATTGACACCAAAGGCTTTGTACCATAACCACTACAATAACTTGCATCCCTTCCATGCACATTGGCCCAGAATAAACTAAAACATATGTGGCATACCAATATTTTAGAAGGACACGGCAGGAATTTTTTTAATGTAAAATTTTAACATTTTTAAAGATGTTTGGAGAATTCTAGGAAAGAGTAGTGAAATAAAATGCAGCAAAAAAGCTGGGCTTCATGAATATAAAGACACCTCAATAAGGATAATAAGAGTTAAAAGAAAATGCCTTTATTCTCGGTAAGAATTTACTCTGCTTCAAAAAAGGAATACTGTGTCCATGTTAAGAATGTGACAGTGACACTGTGTCCAGATGTTCAGCAAGTTTAACCCATTTAATTTTAAATTAGCAGGCTCTTTTGCACAGACCATAACATTTTCCCAGAGCGCAATTCTGATAATATTTATATTAAGAGTGACACAATTAACAGCTTAATACTAAAAAGGGAAGCACAAAGCCAACAATGCATATTATCAATGTACTGCTTTAAATACAGTGAACTCTGTCAGTAAGCACCCAATAACAAAAAAAACAAAAAAATTCACACTGCACAAAAACAACTATTGCAGGGAAAAAAGTCAAGGGTGCAAGTATAGCTATACATGAAGGTAGACCGTAACTGAGCAATAAGCATGAATTGGAACTGTAAAATAGAAAGTACAAATTGACTACACTTTATATAATGCAGATTAGAAGACACAAATCCTACATATATTAAGGTCAAATCACTGAAGTAAGTAGGTGGTACACAGATATCGTTATGAATAACTTTTGATATTTTCAGGTGAATTCTCAATAAAACATGAATTTTCTGGGGCGGAGCCTGACAGGCAAGAGGAGCAGACGTGGGGGTCCTGAGCTCCCGCTAAACAAGCGACAAACGCGGTTTTAACCACAAAAAAAACAGAAATCAAACCCACTGACGGGCGGTGCATGACCCAGAGGGACCGCTGAGACAAACCACAAGACCCTAATCTGCGGGAGACCGGAGAGACGCCGGAGCGGCCTACCAAACCGGAGCGGAGGAGAGGCGGACGACCTCCCTGCTTCCCGGTAACACACGAGACCACTCACGCTTCTACCCCCCCCCCGGACCGGTGGGGGTTATCCCGGTCCCCACTCGACTGTCCCACGCAAACATCTCTGCATGCGAACCTCGCACGGGGCACAACCAAGCGAAGAGACCCGACCCAAAATGGCGACTGCCACATGGCCAGCCGAGTCGGCAAATGAACGGCGTGAACCTGCCCTGTGCTCTGTGGACCGCATGCTGCAGAGACTAAACGAGCACTTCCACCAGCTATGGGTCAAACTGGAGACCCACATAATCTATATGGTGCCTGATCCCCGAGATGGAGGACGGGGTGGCAAGAAACGGAGGGTGAAGAGGACCCCCTCGGGCCTAACGCACCCAGACAAGCCTACACCTCACACTGCTGGCCCACCTGGGCCGAGGGCCAAGAAGGGCATGACCCGAAGGCATCACCCACATGGACGGAGGGGAGGCCACCACAGAAGGCAGCAAACCATCTACTCCCCCCATTACTCCCGCTATGGGATGGATCCGGCCCACAGAAGTACCTGGGTACATGGAGTAAAGATGCCGGCCTTCATCCCGGCCCGGGGCTGGAGGGAGGACGCACCTCACCCCCGTCAAACAGCCGCCTATATACCCACCTCTGCGGCAAGAGCGACCAGTCAGGCACAAGGACCAGAGCGATCCGTACAGATCAAGCACCCACCTCCCAACGAACGGTGGACAAGCAGCTATAACAGTCTTCCCGGCGCACACTGGAGAAGGGGGCTACGTGGTATACCACATCAGTCCGGAAGCAGACCCTCATGGTCCGAGCAAATGGCGGTGCAACAACCGGGAAGATGCCGAGCCGTGCCACTGCACAACCTACCCACAGGCACATACCAGAGGCATCGGCTGAGATCAGTGGCCATTCCGGCACCAACATTCAGTCTGTTTTCCCATACAGGACTTACTTAGCTGGACACTCAGAAACGCAACCGCACCTACCCACGTAACTAACCATAACACACTTTACTACCTATGCAGCCTTTGATTCAGCGTTATAGTCTCTATTTTGCCTAACCTATATGATTTTGTTTTATATGTACCAATGCTAAAATATGGCCAAGCTGGTCTAGAAACCTGGCTATCAATGTGTAACTCATTACCAAATTTGTGTGATTTACTCATGTGTCTCACAACTAAAGTGCCAGGCCGAGTACCCAGTTTAACGTCTAGCATAATTACCCATCCACTGACATACCCAGCATAAGCGTGTTCCACTAACTTAACAGTGTGCAGTACTAGCCAGTTATATTTTGCTAGCAGGATGTATTTTTATTTTAGTAGTTAATAAGCATGGAAGATCCAGCCTGCTCCAGCTATTTGTTAGCAATGTTTTTCCTAGTGATTCCCCTTTTATTATTAACTCACGCAAACAAAAGATGTGCCTTAGCTAATTATACTGTTAGCACTAGCACCTCCACATGTCAGCCTGTTAACCTGCATCAGGGCCTCGCCTGCCTTACCTTACAACAGACGTGTTGGTTTAACCATTGTTGAAACTACTTTATAACAAAAATGTGCAATGTTCAGAAACGCCAAACAATTGTCTTTAAATGTTGACCTCTAAACTGTCAATAGCTGTTGTGGCATTGCTTGCTTCTTTGTATTATTCGTGCACGACAAAATAAAGAATAAAGAATAAAAAAAAAAACATGAATTTTCTCTTTCCACTGCTTATAGTGCGGACTCACTATTAGAATGTCAGCATTAAAATATTTTACAATATTAATTACATTGCATTTATACGAATCAAATGCCTTAACAATGACAGTCATGATGGTATTAGTCATTGGAGCTTAGGCACAGTGAAGTTGGAACTTATAAAAAATATATATTTTGGCTTAATTGCGAATAATGTAAATAAGCTTTAAAGGGCACTAAGTAAAAACTAGTATTTATATAGCGCCTTTCTCCCAGTAGGACTCAAAGTTCTTTTCAGCGCACGCTCTCGGAAATAACCAAATCGGCAGCTAAATAGATGATGTTATAACCCAATTGATGGTACTCGTTTTATCGACCTCGGAAGGATGAAGGGCTGGGTTGATTTGAACCTGTGACTTTGCATTTGTAGTCAGTGAATTTACCAACTGAGCTACCTCAGTGTAATATACATACTAGTATAGTATAATATATATACTAAGCACCAAACCCACTATATCTTAAATGAATGCGAGGTAATGTTTACATTGCAGGGTTAATATACAAGTGACTGTCGCACTGGGTGCATACTGACAGTCACTATAGAGCGCTTAAGCGGAAACAGCCGAGTAAAACTATTTCAATCAGATGAAATTTGAATGGTGCAGTCTACCGATACTTTCCTATGTGAAAGCATTGCATTGGCTGAGGTTATCACTGGTGCTGGGACTTTGGCACAGAGACGGAATGTTTTTTCTGGTAGACAGCCACTAGAGGTGGAGTTAACCCCAGCTGGTAATTATCCCTCCAACCCAAACACACACACACACCAATGAATGTTTTTTTCCATGCTAATGTTGGCTGCAAACCCAGTTCTATTACATAGCTGAGTATTTTCACTTATGACTTTTCATGAATGAAGATACTGGCTGATGCAAAACATTCTGAGACCATTTTCTCTGATTTGACGTGGTAATGATATTATGTGCAGTACATCCAGTGCTCCTTTAAACGAAAACCTAGATTGGTTTGCCCAGCTACTAAAATTAAACACATATTACACACTGGCACTTTCCTTAAAGGAACATGCCACGTACCATAAATACTACACCTCACTGGAGTGATTATGGTGCCCTGAGTGTGCCCTGACATTTCTTCCACCCATTTTAAGTAGTCAAGCTGTTTAAGAATTTCCGCCTGCACTATAGGTACAGGAGAGCCGTCTCTCACACAATGAGTTAAACCCTGCATGCAGGCTTAGCTTAGGCAGTCAGCTGACACTTAGGAGAGCTACAGGAAGCTCCTTGCCTCAAAGCTACTCTTTTGCTGGCTGAGATTATCAACATTGATTATTTCAGCCAATCCAATGTTTCCCAACAGAGAAGCACTGATAAGGCTAGAGAACATGGGCAGCAATCGGCTCGCTGAGTCAATCAGTATCTTCTCATAGAGATGCATTGGCTCAACGCATCATTTTTCAGAGTGCTCGTAGTCAGGACAAACGTCCGAGAAGCCCCTCTAGTGGATGTCCGAATGACATGCACTAGAGGTTGTGTTAGGCAGCAGTGTAAACACCCCTATTTCTCATAAAAAGGTAGTGTGTCTTGGCAGTCTCTGCAATGCATTAAGCTAAAATTGTTTTTTGTGCTTAGTGTCCCTTGAAGGAATTTTTTTCTTTACAAAGTACTTTAAAGTGGTACAGTTCGGTTACAAAACAAAGCCCACCATCTGAACACTGTGGCAAATAAAAAAAAAACTTAATTATAGGCGGAACAGAGGTTTCTTCATGGCCAACATGTTAGCGAGAGGAAAAATAAGAATCTTAACATTAGTCAGTAGGAGGGCAATTTCAATATATACCCAAACGGACACTCATCAAGGAAGTCTTAGCTGCTGTATAGAGCACGTCTAGACTGATAATCCATCCATGCGTAAAGGAGTCTAATGCTATTCCTGTCTTTTTTTTCCTTCCCCTATCAGTGCTAAGGGATGCCACCCAGCTGCTGGGCAAGATATATTTGGACGATACCAATAAACAAGGTTTAGAGATTGCAAGAGAGTGACTTGATGCTAAACAGAACCCATTTCATATTACCAGGATCTTTGGTAAATGAACATGGAGTGCACAAGAAATATTTTCTATTACAGAAACAATAACACAAAAATAAAACGGAACTTGTTTTTAGATTTCTTAGTTATTAAATGACTATGCCCAGCTCCAGGCTGACATCGTTGCAGCTGATCTACCTTTAAAGTGTGCACTAAATATACATACATACACATATAAATGAAACCAAGAGGGCTGCACTCACCTGAACATGCATACATTATAGGGTGCTGCTGGGGCCAATATATACAACAAACAAAATACACAATCCTGGGCACTCGCTCATCCACTAAACAGTGATTTAAAATCTCACAGATTGTAATAGTTTTATTTAAAAACACCTCCCCTAGGCAAAAAATTATGGGCGTTTAGTTACATTATATAATCATACATTGCATAAGCCTGCCACAACATCAATGTACCCCCCATTCTTAGCACTGGGCTGCTAAAGTAGGACCTGCCAAGAATGGGGTACATTGACGTTGTGGCAGGCTTATGCTGTATTTGATCATATAATGTAGCTAAACCCCTATTGTTTTTTTGCCTAGGAGAGGTGTTTTTAAATAAAACTATTACAATCTGTGACATTTGAAAGCATTGTTTAGTGGATGAGCAAGTGCGCTGGATTGTGTATTTTGTATGTTACATACACACATATATTATATAAAACTTCACAAAAACAACAGTTCTCAGATTACAAAAAAAAAAAAAACGCATGTTAGTGAAACTGAGCAAAGCAGAAATTACAATTCCAGAATAAAAATAAAGTTGAAAAAAGTGGAAAGTTTTACCAAAACTAAAAAATATTCCACAATTCTTAAATGAAACAGACACTCAAACTTTAAATAGAATAAAAATAATAATAAAAAATAATAAAGTAGTTGTGTTTTTAGAGCCGTCAGATGCGCTACAATTTCTTGGACTGCGCAAGCAAAGCACTGCCCTGCAGTACACAGAATCAATGTGCTGCAGACACATGATCTATTAAGCTTTTAGTTGCTCAGCCTTTCCCCAAATTCCATGCATTCAAATTCGTTAGCATTTTTGCTATGCGTTTGTTAGGCTGTCCTTTCCCGCTTACTCTATAAATGTATACATACAACATTAAGCATTATTAAAATATTTAAAATTAGGGGGGAGGAATAGAAATACATTTTTCATTGTTTTGCTCATAATTATTATATAACTAGTGTAACTAAAGAATAACATTTATAAAAAAAAATAAAAAAATAGATTCACCAATTTAATTTTTTTTTTTTTTTTTGTAAGTTGCAGAACAAATATTGCAAGAAGTGAATTATGGTTTTAAAGGGGCACTATAGTCACCAGAACAACTACAGCTTATTGTAGAATCATTCCATTCCGGCTTTTGCAGTAAACACGGCCTTTTCAGAGAAAATGCAGTGTTTACATTACAGCCTAGTGATAACTCCACTGGCTACTCCTTAGATTGCATCTAGAGGTTCTTCCTGGGGCAGTGTTGCAGAGTAAACAGCACTGACATTCAGTGTCTCCGCCCTCTGCATAGAGACACTATTTTCCTCCAAGAGATGCAGTGATTGAATGGATCTCTATGAGGAGATGCTGAGATGGCCAGGGCTGTGTTTGACTTGTGCTGGCTCTGCCCCTGATCTGCCTCCTTGTCAGTCTCAGCCAATCCTATGGGGAAGCACTGTGATTGGCTCAGACCACCACTTATTTGAGGTCAGCAGACAAAGGCAGTTCACAGGCAAACAGGGGCAGATCCAGGAGCTGTAGATTTGAATACAAGATGTTACTAAATTTAGGGAGGTAAGAAGGGGCTAGATGGTGGTTTTAACACTATAGGATCAGGGATAAATGTTTGTGTTCCTGACCCTATAGTGCTCCTTTAAAGATAAACCTTTGCAGTATTTGGTATCTTGAGACTATATTTTTAATAGGATTTCAAACAATCAAAAAACTCCAAACAAAAGTATATATTTACAGAAATTGCCCGATCAGTTATTTAACGGAGAACATTTTGATGCTCTTCATGAAACCATTTTGTCTCCAACCTCTGCCAAATCGGCTATTAATTTTATAAATAATATTTATTTCTTCGGGTCTTTCACATACAGGTTTCTTTTTCGTGGATAATTTCACAGTCTGTGTCTCACAACTGTAAATAACCTAGATTTGTATTCATGTAAGCATATGACAGATTTGAGAAGTTAGAAGGTAAAATTTCAGACATACCAATTTCAGTTTTCCTATTTTATTTTAAGTTTCAACAATTTATGTACTGGACCCATGTCTCTTTTGTGACAAAATAATAAGTCTCAAATGCGATTTATCACATGACAATATTAAAAGAAGACAATTTGGACATCTGTCATGCCCAAAACAACTTATGCATAAAATTGAGCAACAGATTCTATCTATACACTGTGCAAGCAGTGTGTGCAGAGACAACGACGACACGTGAGAGCAGAAACAGCAACTCAAAAGACTTAAAGTAACCCTTTAAAGTTCCTATTTTCCCAAACATAACTTTATGTTATGGACTATAGGTTCTCTTCTATTCACCCCAATTTTCTAGAAAATAATTTAAGTTTAATAAAGTTTAGTTACCTTGTTTCTAGGTAACCATAAAACCATATTAACAAGAAAATGTAATTAATTTTAAACTTATCTGGAATTCAGCCGTGGGCAAAGTGCCCATTGGATGTCTCTATGCCCTGTCTGATGTCATGCTTCCAAAGGGTCAATCACATAGAAGATTTGATAGGACTGGTCTGACCAGCTCAAGTCAAACTGCAGTCAATGTGGGAGGGCTGAGAGGGAGGGAGATACAAGGAAAGCTTCCTTATCTACAAGCTATCTACATCTGTTGCCAATGCACACATAACAGACATTTTTGCAAAAAAATAATAATTTGTGAACAGAGGGAGTGCAATGTAGGAAGGAGGGGATAGCCTAGCAGGCACTCTCATGGGGAAGATTATAACATCTGTCAGCAGTGTGCACGGACGACAGACATTTTACGCACAGAATTAACATTGGCAGCCCAAGAACAGATTGCAGTGCAATCAATATCACGTGTGCTGGGGGTGGAACTAGCCTCCTGCACACAATTACAAATATCTCAGCTGAAACACTGCACATGTTGGCTCCTACTACCATAATCACTTCAAATCAGTGAAATGATCATGGTGGTTGGAGTAACCCTTTAAATTTGGTTATGGTAACATCTAGATCCCTGTATGAACTTGAAAACTGCCGATAAGCTAAAATATACCTTTCCTTGCAAAATTCTTTGATATATTTTAGTTAAAAGACAATTCCGCAGAAATCCAATATGATGGCGGATTTAGCAGGTAATTGCAAACCATAGCTTGTACGCTTTTGAACATACAAACACAAAATGTACTAGCTAGGCCAGCGTCTAATCAAATCATCAAAGTGCCCTACCTTGTATGCTGTGACTGCATCTGTGGGAGGCAAGGCAAAATATCTTCAAAACTATGAACCAAAAGGTACTGTTACTGGATCCAGAAGAGAGACGCCAAAATAGAATCCTCAACTTATATTGTATACATGATTCTTTTATTAATGCATACTAGGCTGGAGATCAAAAGGAAGCACAGAAACAGGGAGACAAAAGTCTGATAAGTTATATAATAGTCATGTACAGACCATATGCACAGCAGAAATTTAAAGCACATGTATATCAGAACTTGGCAGCAAGTCATCATCTTGAAGTTATGGATTGCTAAAAGCTTACTCTCAGCTCCATTCACAATAGAGGCTGGCTCAGACTCCTCCACGGTGAGCTGTAAAGGGCCCCCTTTAGTGTAGGTGGATGTTTTCTACCATATATAGAGTCAATTAAGTACAGTGAAATCTTGGAACGCTCCCTTACCTGAACAATTTGGTTGTTAAACATAAAATTAGAGTTAAAAAATTTCTCGGTACCTGAACAAAACAGCATTATCCTGGTTGGTATGACGCTAACGGCCTCCTAGCACTACACAAAGCTCCATTATGTCAGCAAATAGAGCTGACAGGTAAAGTGAAGTTATGAAGTTTTGTATGATTTTATGCATGTAAGGTACCAAACTGTAAAATGTGTGTTAAAATGCTGTAATTGTGGAGGTCTGGAATGAATTAATCTAATTTACATTAATTCTTATAGGGAATTTTAATTCGGTTTTCTAATAAATTGGTTCTCAAACAGCCTTCTCGAACGGATTAAGTTCGCGTTCCGAGGTTCCACTGTATATGGAATGTTCCCAAAAAGCCGCGATGGTATTGTGTCAAGTCACAAGATAAAAACAGGGCTCAAAATGTCCACTTAGTACTAGCCATTGGCAAGTGAAAATTTAGCCCTGGTGAAAAAAATTAACCCCAGGTGAACAATTTTTAAAAGCTGGGCTAGTAGCATATAACTTCTTTAAGTCCTGTCAAAAATGTAAAACTTGCAAAAAGATTTTGTGCAATGGAAATACAGGTTTTTTTTATATAAACCTTACTGTATAGTACTCTTGTTTATTACTGTAGGTACATACAATGGTTTATGAGAATCCTTGAAATAGAAATAGTTTGTATGCCTCCCGAGAGCCAATAATTATTTTCATGCACGAACAATACTTACTCCAAGGTCTCAAAAAAATACAGGTAGTATTTTCTTCTTTATACTCCCACAAGTATATACTATTGTGACAGTGTTATACAACTATTGGCAAACCACACTGATTCCGTTTTCAACAACACCTGATCAATTCTCTAGAAAATAGAAAATAGAAAAGATGCCCAGGAGAAACTCATTCATTGTAAAAAAAAAAAAACTTGCATAACTATTCACACCCCTTGGATGTTGTCTTGTTACGACCTGCTACTAAAGTAGATTCTATAGGGACTTTTACCATTTGCTTTAGATAGCATGTCTCAGTGTGTGTATTTAATAAACAACATTGTCTCCTAAGAAAGATTAATCCACTGAAATGGCTTGAAGGGACACTATAGTCACTGTCATGCCAAAAGCATGAGTTCTTGTTTGATGTGTGTTTATATATGTTAAGAGTTGTTTTTTTTGTAAACCTTGGGGTGACATTTATTGAGGTCTTTGATCTTGCACCAGGCCTAGACCATAAAACATCTAGATAGCCATCACCAGAGCTGGACACAAGGAATTTCATAAAGTGGGCAATAGACTGCCAGACCAACCCCCTCAGATCCCCCCCAGGGGTCTGCCCACTGAAAAACAACTAGTTTAGATATATAATGAGGGTGCTGGACTATCCAGAGTTCAGTTATTCATTTTTCTTTTGTCCGTAACTTCTAGGAGACCAATGCCATCTAAGACTCCCACAAGAATTCTATATAGGGTAAATATATGTAAGGAATTTCTTGTGTTTTCTCCTATTTTATTTTATGTACTGTTTTGCAATTTGTTATCTGTATGTTATTTATTTCTGTATTTTGTACTCAGCACTGTGAATCTTTTATTGTCAGATTAAATATTTACTTAATCAGCTTGTGTCTCTGTTCTATAAGAGCTTCACTCTCCAGAGGGAAGCAGGTAACACGTTACCAAAAAGTGTTAATTATATGTGTTTGATCAGTAAAAGTAGAACTGTGATTCTATAATTCTCCTGTGTGTGGGGTAACCTAAGATGCCCGGGTTTAAAAGTCTTGGTGGTGGCAGTAAAGTGTGTACTAGGGTGTTAGTGTAGAAGGGATTGCAGGGGTTAATTGAGTGGTTGCTGGGACTAGCAACAGGTAACCAGGGGTCTGGTGTCATTAACCCTGTCACTTCCACACTTTCCCCCACTGTCTCGGCTGGGCCTATAGCCCACGCTCGTGACAGGTCACCCAGACCACTTCGGCTCAAACTGAGAAACTGCTATGTTTACATTTGGGGTTAAGCCAGCCTCTAGTGGCTGTCTTCCGGACAGCCACTAGAGGCGCATCTGCAATGATTGAGGAATATTATGCCTCAATCACGCAGAGCGTCCATAGGAATGCATTGAAAAATGCTTTCCCATGGACTCTTTTTAATGCACGCGCGCATGCACATTCGGCTCCTGTGACGTCGGATGAGGATGCTGATGTCGGCGGTGGAGGAGAGGTAAGGGAGCCCGGCGCTGGAATTAGGTGAGCTACTGAAGGGGTTTTAAGCCCCTTTTGTGTGTTAAAAAGTACACCCTTACTGCTGCCATAGGAATTAGGAGGCTATGTAGCAGACAGATGTTGCTAATCAAATGCCCTTGATTAATTGATTATCAACAAGTGTGACCGCCTCTATAAAAGCCAACGTTTTAGCCGTTTGTTGGTCTGAAGCCTTCAGGTGTATGTTAACATAATGTCAAGGAGGAACGACAACAGCAATGACCTCAGAGAAGAAATTGTTCCTGCCCATTAAACCAGTGTTAATTTTGATAACAATTTTAGTCCACTAAAATTTTTGTTTTATAGTCGACTAAAACAATTCAGAAGACTAAAATACGACTAAAACTGAAATGGCTTTTTAGTCAAAAGACTATGACTAAAACTAAATTGAAATTTGCCGCCCAAATTAACACTGCATTAAACTGGGATGGGTTATAAGGCCAAATCCAAACAATTTAAAGCCCGGCCAAAGTGGATAGGTTTGGCCATAATGCACAGCGCCACGTTTGGCGAAAACACCAAACACAACACATCAGCATAAACACCTCATGCCAACTATTAAGCACAGTGGTGGAGAGGGGATGATTTGGGCTTGTTTTGCAGCCACAGGACCTGGGGACATTGCAGTCATTGATTTCACCATTAACTCCTCTGTACACCAAAGTATTCTAGAGTCAAACGTGATTCCAACTATAATTAAGCTTGGCCGAAATTGGATCATGCAACAGGAAAATGATCTCAAGCACACCAGCAAATCTACAATAGAATGGCTGAAAAAGAAAAGAATCAAGGTGTTACAATGGCCCAGTCACAGACCAGAACTCAACACGATTGAAATGCTGTGGCAGAACCTTAAGGGAGATGTGCATAACAAATGCCGGCTAACCTCAATGAGCTGAAGCAACGTTGTAAAGAAGAGTGGGCCAAAATTCCTCCACAAAGATGTGAGAAACTGATAACATCATACAGGAAACGATTACTTCAAGTTATTGCTGCTAAAGGTGGTTCTACAAGCTATTGACTCATAAGGTCTACTTAGTTTTTCACACATGGCTTCATTTTTGTTTTTAAAAAAAATCACGACACGGTGTAATATGTCATGTGTTGTTCTTCATCTGAGGTTGTATTTATCTAATTTTATGTCCGGATATGTAAAACCATAGAGTTTAAAGAGGGTGTACTTTCTTTTTCCGATCACTGTATATTAAGAATTTAGTAAATCACATCATAATATAGCTAAAGCAGCTCTGTGACCATTAAGAGGACATTGCAGCTTGAGGTCTGGTAGTCTGGGGGCACAGCAATGGTGAGTTATGCTTACCCAACGCTGTCTGCCATGTTTGATCTTCAACTCCTTGCATTTATTTGCCAGGAACCAGCATAGTACAACACTGTCTATGGACACTGTCTATTGGCTGAGCTACATTCTTACTCTGAAATGCCATTCTGGAAAACTTTTAATGACCTGGGACAGAATGCAGGTTTTGCTTTTGTTTTGTTGTTTTTACTTAGACATTTCAACCCAGAGAGAAATGCAGCATTCAAATCAAAACCTACCAAATGCACTAAAAACTGTAATGTTGTGTTATTTAAAATAAAGGGCTGAGTATATTATGACTTCTGTGTGCATTCTTTTATAATGAATGTGTGTTTCCTACTTTTCAGGGTATCACCAGGCTTACCTTTGTTCTATGGAAGTTCTGTCTGTAGTGTTCATTTAACAGATAAGCAGGATTAAAGAAGCCTGCATCAACAGGGAATGCATAGGCCAAGACATTCTCTAAAGTTATTAACATATATGTATGGCAAAATAAAGCACACAGAAGCTATATTACATTAAAAGTTTTATTTTCAAGAATAACAATAGTAATGATAAATTATGACAGTTTTCCTTAAGTTGTTATGTTGCCTACGGTGTCCCTCTTAGTGTATTACAGCATTGGAACTTGACAAAAATAAGATCAAAATAAAACTTCACATACTAGTGCTATGTGCAAGGAGTGGAAGTAAGAAAGATGAGAACATGTAGGGCATTATCAACAAAACACCAAGAACTAGTGAACTTGCAAATATTTGGCTAAAATAGACAGTTTGGGAAAATTCTCCAGGCTTGGAAGTTTTATTCAAATTTTTGCAATTCAGTATTTAATTCACTACAATTTGGCATTTAGCAAATAAAGCCCATAACGATGAATATTGTATTATGGGTAAATAAGAGGTGTTTATGAAACATAATCTATGTGATTAAGAGTTTAGGATTCTAAAAAAGAATTCAGAACCCTGAGAGTCAGCAGTTACTGATGGGGGTATCTAAACAACATTATTCATAGAACTGACAACATCCCTAAGAATGAATCTGTTTGAGATCTGATCTGTCTGTTAAAATAGACCTATCATGTAATATGTGTAATTTATTAATTTTATACAAGTGTGTTTATTATAAATAGTAGCTGTTTTTTTTTTTTGTTTTTTTTTAACAGGCTTTGATAGTCAGGGAATTTACCAACTGAGCTACCTTAACTACAATGACCTTTTACAAATCCATCAATACGGCATGTATATGCTTGAAATTTTAGATCTGGACAAAATGCAGATGCCAGGTTTAACATAGTGGAACCTAAATTAAATGCTGTTACCAGAGGTCAGATAATTCCCACAAGAGATGGAATAGCTTTGACCTCTGGTTATGTCACCGCAGGCTGTCCGTTAAAAGCAGGATAAACAATGTGCAAGCTGCAGATAGGCAGAGTTAGACACACATAGGGGTGGAGTGTGGCGTATTCTGCATGCTTTGAACTGCAACGTGATGGAGGAACTAGCCTGCCACAACCATGTCAAACTGGCCAGGCCTTGAGGCTCCATAACACAAAAACAAACATTCTTTAACTCCATACATTCCAAATAATACATTGTTCCATCATTACAATCTGGTCCCAAAAGACCCCATGCATACATGAAATGATCTGGGTGATGACCTGGGAGGCTGTCTTATTTGAATGCTAAGATAAGTATATATTTTGTCACTTATACACATTATTTATTGTGGTGATATTTAAACGTATATATACTTTTCTGTAGTTTGTATCTGCTTATTTAGTGTTTGCAACTCTATGGAGCATTGCTACCTTTAAATGATCGGGACATTGCATTGCGATATAGGACATTTAAAGACTGTTTTTGCTTGTTTAAATATTTTGTCAATGATTCTCAACTGAGTCTGTAAATTCCCAGAATATTTAACAATAGGTTTTTTGATCCCCGACAAGTTACACATTTGTGTTTGTCAGGTATGAAAAATAAAATTAATAAAACATGCTGTAGCTTGGAGTGTTCCTTTAAATGTAGAAATCCACACAGTACTACTTTGGAATTGAGCGCCTTAAATTAAGGGTCACGTTCTGAAAAAAGGGACAACGGATAACGTTTTAGCAATCGCCATGGAAACCAGTGGGAACCATCAGGTACAGGAGTTGCAACTGTCAAGGACTGCAACAGCTATCACTCTCAGCCAAGAGAGTCACAGTGTGTATAACTGACACCAAAATTAGCAGGAGCTGTTTATAAAATTAATACAAACGTCTTTAGCTTAACTGCTTTAATATTAACATTATCTAACTTTAAATCCCATTACTCTTTAACAAGAACAAGCTGTAAAGTGCTGTGCTACTACCATATCCCTCAGACAATTCCTGCAGTAAATGTCTCAGATTGTTCTTTCCACACACAATCACACTCGGCTAGGTCCACAAACAATTACGCACAGCCAGCCCTCACACACAAAAACACTTAGCGTAATCTCTCATATACACAATCACACTTATCTAAATCTACACATACACACATATCACACTCAGCCACTACATAAATCCTATATAAGTGTATTCCCTAATGTGAGCAACAAGGGGGCCTCTTCTTTTATTTCTGCACAGAGGTCCAGTGGTCACTAGTTACGTCAATGATCAGGTGCGTGCTTACTGGTGACTTTCTCTTTTATATCTTCTCAACAACTGAACCCAGCAATCTATAAATCAAGCCTTGTGTTTTTTTTTATTTCTCCTTCAAGGTTGCACCCATTTCAGCTGATTTTGTATTCAATTATATAATTGTCAGAAGAGATGATTTCCCTTTAAGGAGTTAATTAGGAAATATTTCCACTGTACTCTATAAACCAAACAGCTGTCACTTTCTTATATTTAGATCACATTTGATAAACAAACAATCTCTCTTTTACCATACCGATTCTTATGTGATAGCAAGATATATTTCACCAACAATAGACAACACAATTTACAATATGTAATAGTTGTCATTATTACAAATAAAGTAGGAATGCAGAGAAAACCGATAGTTATATGGATACCCTAACCACCAAAGCAACTTGGAGTCTCAATGTTTTGCAATTTAAGAATTAACCCCTTCAGGACCGGCCTGTTTTGGCGATGTTGTACGTTAAGGACCAGGGCTCTTAACACTTTTGTGGTGTTTGTGTTTAGCTGTAATTTTCCTCTCCCTCATTTACTGTTCCCATACAAGTTATATATTGTTTTTTCAGGACAAACTCGGGAGACTTTGCTGAACACAAATATTAATGTTTCAAAACAGTACAACGTATCACAACAGTTATATCATCAGTAAAAGTGCTGTTTGTGTGTGAAAAATGCAAAAAAAAGTCACTTTCACTGACAATATCATCACTGTGATATGTTTTACTGTTTTGAATCACTAATATTTGTGTTTAGCAAAATCTCCCGAGTAAAACAGTACCCCCACCTACAGTGCTAGCAAATTAAATTCTCTGGACTTGCAGCCTGGGTTGTCAGACAGGTCCCTCAAATTGCAATCAAAGTTACTTAATTAGGTAAAAATATTACACAAACACGCACATAGAATTTAAATATATATGCATATTTATATATTTGAAGTCTACGTGTATATTTATATAATTATTTATGCAATTATGTATATGGACATAAGTATATTTCATATTATTTTTTATATATATATATATATATATATACACATACATACATACATACATACATATATATATATATATATATATACATATATATATATATATATATATATATATATATATATATATATATATATATATATATATATATATATATATATATATATATATATATATATACACATAGATATACCGTATATACTCGAGTATAAGCAGAGTTTTTCAGCACATTTTTTGTGCTGAAAAAACCCAACTCTGCTTATACTTGAGTCAATTGTCTGTATTATGGCAATTTACATTGCCATAATACAGACAATGTGGCTGTGTAGGAGGGGGCTGGCAAGGAGCACTTACCTCTCCTGCAGCTCCCTTCTCCTCCGCGCCGGTCCGTTCAGCACCTCTGCCAGCTCCCAGTGTAAATCTCGCGAGAGCCGCAGGGTCATAGTGCGGCTCTCGCGAGACTTACACTGAGAGCTGACAGGGGAGCTGACCGGACCGGCGTGGATGAGGAGGGAGCTGACAGGAGCTGCACGAGAGGAAAGTGCTCCCTGCCAGCCCCCTCCTACACAGTGTCCATCCACTGGACCACCAGGGAGTGAGAGCCCCCCCTCCCTGCCATGTATCAAGCAGGGAGGGGGGACGAAATAAAAAAAATAAAAATTAAATAAAATAATAAAAATAATTAAATTAAAAAATAATAATAATAAAATTGCCCACCCCCCACCAAGGCTCTGCAACACACACACACGCTGCTTTCATACACACACAGTGCATTCATTATATACACACACTGTAAATAAATATTCAATTAATATAATTTTTTTAGGATCTAATTTTATTTAGAAATTTACCAGTAGCTGCTGCATTTCCCACCCTAGTCTTATACTTGAGTCAATAAGTTTTCCCAGTTTTTTTGGGTAAAATTAGGGGCCTCGGCTTATACGGTATATAATAACTCTATATATATTTATATATTGTGTGTTTGTGTGTGTGTGTGTGTATATATATATATATATATATATATATATATATATATATATATAAAAATTACAAAATACAAATAAGTAAATTAAATTAAAAAAAAGTGAAAATAATAATTTTAAAAAATTATATCTATATGAATTTTTATTCTAACTGTATTTTGATATTAATATATATATATATATATCAAAATACAGTTAGAATAAAAATTCATAGATATAATTTTTTAAAATTATTATTTTCAATTTCTTTTTTATTTAATTTACTTATTTGTATTTTGTAATATATATATATATATATATATATATATATATATACACACACACACACACAATATATAAATATATATATAGAGTTATTACATACCGTATATACGAGAGTATAAGCCGACCCAAATATAAGCCGAGGCCCCTAAATTTAACCCCAAAAAACTGGGAAAACTTATTGACTTGAGTATAAGACTAGGGTGGGAAATGCAGCAGCTACTGGTAAATTTCTAAATAAAATTAGATCCTAAAAAAATTATATTAACCCCTTAAGACCGCAGCCAAATGTACAAGTTGTGAACCAAAAAAAATGTAAACAAACCACAGATTTTGACTATATGTCTGTTCAACAATAATTTACCTCTTTCATATTAAATGCACCCACACTTATTATATATCATTTTGTTCAGGGGAAACAGGGCTTTCATTTAACATCAAATATTTAGGTATGGAACATAACGTAATATGAATAAAATATAAAAAAATGAGAGAAAATATGATTTTTTTTAAATTTTCTTAGTTCTATGTGACATTCTAACTGTGAATGTCATAATACTGTTTGCTTTTACTGCAATAAAATACACATATTTGTATTCAGCGATGTCTCACGTGTAAAACAGTACCCCCTATGTACAGGTTTTATGGTGTTTTGGGAAGTTACAGGGTCAAATATAGCATGTTACACTTTTCAGTTTTTTCACATTGAAATTTGCCAGTTTGGTTATGTTGCCTTTGAGACTGTATGGTAGCCCAGGAATGAAAATTACCCCCATGATGGCATACCATTTGCAAAAGTAGACAACCCAAGGTATTGCAAATGGGGTATGTCCAGTCTTTTTTAGTAGCCACTTGGTCACAAACACTAGCCAAAGTTAACGTTAATATTTGTTTGTGTGTGAAAAATGCAAAAAACTAATTTGAAAGCCAATTTTGGCCAGTGTTTGTGACTAAGTGGCTACTAAAAAAGACTGAACATACCCCATTTGCAATACCTTGGGTTGTCTACTTTTGCAAATGGTATGCCATTATGGAGGTAATTCTTATTTCTGGGCTACTATACGGTCTCAAAGCCAACGTAACCAATCTGGCGAATTTCATTGTGAAAAAACTGAAACGCAAGCCTTATATTTGACTCTGTAACTTTTGAAAACACCATAAAACCTGTACATGAGGGGTACTGTTATACTCAGGAGACTTTGCTGAACACAAATATTTGTGTTTCAAAACAGTAAAAAGTATGACAGCAAAAATATCGTCAGTGTAAGTGCCGTTTGTGTGCGAAAAAGGCAATAAATTTCACTTTCCCTGACGATATCATTGTTGTAATAAATTTTACGGTTTTGAAACACAAATATTTGTATTCAGCGATGTCTCCCGAGTAAAACAGTACCCCCCATGTACAGGTTTTATAGTGTCTTGGAAAGTTATAGGGTTAAATATAGTGCTAGCAAATTAAATTCCCTATACTTTCGGCCTGGGTTGTTAGGCAGGTCCCGCTAATTGTAATTAATTAGGATACCTAATTATGTAAAATTATTACATAAATATATATGTAAAATTATTATATATACACGTGTGTGTATATATATATATGTATATATATGTATATAATTTTTTTTACTATTATTTTTATTTATATATAGGTATACATATAGTGATGTATACGTATATACTTGGGTATATACATATATATATTATTTCGTTCTACGTGTATTTTGATA